>NC_064853.1:20225073-20395073 GCF_024139225.1 Suncus etruscus
TAAATAAATATATTTTAAAAAGTAAAAAGATAAATAAGTGAAAGATTATTTGGGGGGAGATCCAGGAGAGAAGGCAAGCGTGGAGGCAGGGAGATCTGATAGGAGGATATTATGAGGCAGAAGAAAAAATAAGAGTTTAGCACAGATAATTCTGGGGTAGAGATCAGACGAAATGCTGGCAATACCTGGACTAGGTATTAGGATCTAAGATTTAGAATTAACTATAACCTAAATGTTGCTGTTCGAATATGGTGTGCCTTTAGAGATAACACTGCTTTGGCTCCTATACTTTGCTTGCTTAAGGAAGTTAACTGCTATAAACCTGGCTTTGTTGTGAACCTAAGAGCAGCCATGATAGGCTGCAGTTTTAAAGGTATAAAAAAGACTAGGCCCAGAATAATAGCCAGTTCCTGGAACAGACCTTAGGGTTAAATGCCAGGAAATACATCCATATAAGGCTAAACAGCAGCTGACAAATGAGCAGATGAAAACTGCACCCTGGGTCTGCAGCAATGGACAGATAGCCAAATGACAGTGTACCAAGGATCTGGGGGTATGCAGCCAACCCAGTTATCTGTCTGATGCTAAATTTGAACTACAACCAATCCTAGCTCAACCTTGTCCTAAGAACAATAATTTAAAAAAAATCCACTATCTGGAGGTGGGAATTCCCTAGACTGAGCCTTAGGTGCCCTTTAAATTTGGCTTGTGAGCCATCCTCAGGGTCCTCGTTTTGTAGGAGATGTTGACTCCATCATGCTGAAAGAAACCCCCTTGCATTTACATTGCAGCCTGTCTCCCTAGTGGTCTTTTGGGTGACAGATCCTGAGTTCCGGACCTAACAGTGGGCAAACTTTCAAGCCCAGTATCACTGTCTTCTGGGGTTGCATCATTCTCTGCTGTGAGGATTGCCCAGTGCATCACAAGTTACTTAACAGCATCCCTGGTCCTTGCTCATAAGACACCAATAGCAACCCTCCCAGCTGTGCCATTCAAAAAAGATTTCAGAATTTTCCAATGTTCACTGGGGCAGAGGGAGGTGGCAGGATAAGGCCAAAATCACTGCTGCCAGAGCAGCCTGGGGCCAGGGACTCAATCATCTCATGATTTTCAATAAGCTTCAGTGGATGCCAACAGCTGTCTCTGTGCCAGGACAGCAGTAGGTGTCCGAGAGGGCTGTGATCAGATCTAGTCTCTGCTGATGGAGCAGACATTCCCAGCAGGCAGCAAGAGTTGCAAGGGCTGCTGCGGGGAGGTGGTGCTGTTTGAGTTCTTGCCATCTCTCAGGCCCCCACCCTGCAACCCATCTAACAAAGACACTAGCACGAGGAGAACAGAGGAAGATAAAGACCTCATGGGCAGGTGGGATGTTCAGGGGATGCAGCAGGGAGAACAGGGAGAAGATGGGGATACAAACATCAAGTTTTGGAGATCAGAAATGCAATGTCCCATGTTTGTCTCTCTGCTATCATATTATCATTCCCTCCTGGGCCAGCCAGGCCTGTCATTGACTTCTCGGGGGACCCTTAAAGAGGGCTTAATAGATTCTTTTTCCTCCAGTAGAGAAAACCATTCAGAGAGGTCAACTAACTGGTTAGGGTCACACAGCCAGTGTAGAACCAGACCAGGATTTCCACTTTCCTTCTCCTAACCTAGCGTGTTTTCATGAAATGGCCCCACTGTGAATCTTTCTTTCTGCCTCTGCATTAAAGCAGGAGGTGGAGGTCTGGGGGATACAGGTGGGAGAGTATTTATTATACTATCTCTCTATTTTAATTATCTTGGAGCAGAGAGTCAGGGAGAATCAGAGCCTGTGTCAGAGGAGCTGACCTGGAAGGCCGTGGTTTCCGAAGAGCCTGGGGCCAACAGGCCATTGTCCTCGGTGGCGGATATTTCTAGTGCATTTATCCTCGTCCTCCTCTTACAACTCTCTCAGAAGTTCCTTCCGTGATCATTAAAACTGGCTCTGGGCTGCAGCTTTGAAAGCGGCCGGAAACGCCCAGGGCTGGATCCTGTCCTCGTTAGGCAAGCAGGGGCCATCCAAGGACTTCAACAGGATTTCTGCCTCGTTACCAATTGAGGGAGATGCGACTGGCTGCGCCAATTATAGGTGGGCGCCTTGGCAAAGAGACCGCTCTCTTAGCTCTGCGGCTTCTAAGCAGCCGGGCTCTGGCTCAATTGAAACTCAAAAGGCCTTTGCAGGTCTCCTGTGGTTTGTGGCAGCCCATGGGGCAGGTGGAAAAAGCTGGAGCTGAGAGAGGACAAAAGAGGGAGCCAGCTTGGGGACAGTGTTGCACTTTGCACTGAGTGGTTTGAGGACTTGGGGCTGGGCTAGTGCCTTACGAAGAGGTCTCTGCAGGAGACTCTGGCCTTCTCTGTGTCTCTCCAGATGAGCCACAAGCCAGCATCTTGAGCCCAGTGTCTTGGTTACATTAATCAAAACTGTGCTTCCAGAACTCTGCACCAGCTACATTTCCTGCATTGGGCCATTCTCTCCCTGAGTCATAATCAGAAGCCAGTCTCCCAGAACATAATGTACAGTATGGGCAGAACATGAAAATATGAAATAGTCTCTCTCTCTCTCTCTCTCTCTCTCTCTCTCTCTCTCTCTCTCTCTCTCTCTCTCGGTTTTTGGGCCACAACGGTAATGCTCAGGAGTTACTCTAGGCTATGTGCTCAGAAATCGCTCCTGGCTTGGGGGACCATATGAGAGGCCGGGGATCAAACCCAGGTCTGTCCTGGGTCAGCCGTGTGCAAGGCAAACGCCCTACTGCTGCGCTATTGCTCTGACACTGAAATAGTCTTCTTTTGAGTCTCAGTTTCTGCATCCCTAAAGTGGGGTGGTACAACTGTGTGTTCTTTTCCATTTTTCTTATTCCTACATTATACTTTAAGCTTTCTAGCTCTGCAGACCGTGGGGTACAATAAACAAGAGAGGGCATGGGCTTCTCTTGAGGGTTTACCCATTCAGGGGGCACCTTACAAGTTATCCACCCAGCAAGTAGACCCAGGATAGAATAATGGTGTACATAATATATGGTGGTGCTAAAAGGATTGAAATGAAATAAGATGACAAGGGGTCTCTGGGAGGAATTTGCTTTAATTGGGGAGTTTTCTGTGGCATCATATGTATTGATATCTATCTCACAAACATAAAAAAAACATTAATTTGAGAGACTAGAGAGATTCTATAGCGGGTAAGGCATTTGCCTTGTGTGCAGCTAACTTGGGTTTGATACCCAGCATCCCACATCCATGAGTAATTCCTGATTTATGAGTGAAGAGTAAGCCCTGAGTATTGCTTGGTATGGCCCCCAAGCAAACAACCTCCCCAAACATTAATTTGAAAAGATATGCACACCTATGTTCCCTAAAGTGCTTAGTTCAATAGCCTTGAAATGGATACAACCCAATATGCAGCAACAGTTGAGTGGATAAAGAGGTATGGTAAACAAGGCAATAGCATGGAGCTGTGAGGAAGGATGACATCTTGACATTTGCTGCATCTTGATAGAGGGTGAGCAAAGGAAGCCAGAGTGAGGACAAATACTGGATGATCTCATTCATCTGTGGATATGTAGAAATAGGAGAGAGGCTAGAACGTGTCAAAAGATGACAAAGCCTTGGCCCAGAAGTACATTATAAATGCCAAGAAAGGCAGGAGTGGGGGAAGAATGTGATGAACCAGAAGTAATATAAAGCAGTGGACAAGGGTTTGGGACACTGTCATAGATAAATTAAAACAACAAAATTGAGTTTTCAGAGGAGTTGGATGCGGATGGTAGGGCATCTTGGATAGGTGGGGTTTGGAGTGGGCACATTGTAAGCCCAATATTCTATAACATACGATTTTCACAGTGGTAAAAGAAAAAATAAAAAAAATCATAAATAAATAGGGGAGTATGAGGTTACCTGAGTCTGCACATATCAGACACTTTCTGGGAACTGGGGAGAGCAAAGACCCTCAGACTGTCAGGTGGCCTTGGTTCTGCCAACTGCTCGAGAGGGGACTTATGTATTGATTAATCATACTGAGCATGCCAGGGGGGCGTATGTCCAGGAGGACAAAATACTTCATCTCCTTCATTCTTCTGGAGCAGTCTGAGGCTTTTGACTTTGACCTGGAACCCGAGTTTGTGGAATCTGCTCTTCTGTGAAGTGTCTGCTCAATCTTCAGGGGGCTGTGGTATTGGGGATGGGGGACTTTCAGCTACTTCCTGAAGGGTGGTCACTTTATCTGTTGACTCAGGGCTGGGATTGGTTTCTCATGGCTTTTCTAAAGGCTGCACAGTTGATCCTGTTTTTACAAACAAGCAGAATGCCTGTTGGCCCTCTTTTTGGTTTTGAGAATTCACAGAGCAGGTCTGGTTGCCTGTTCCCTATGCTAACCTTTCAAGTGGCATCTTGGGAGTTTTCTTCAGACCAAATAAGTCCATGATTATGTTGACTGGATTCTCTCTTTTGTCCTATTTGCAGTTGGAAGGTGGTAGAAAAAGTGAAACATTTGTATTCAGGTGGTCAGGGTTCAATTAAAGTCTCTGAATATGTGTGTGTGTGTGTGTGTGTGTGTGAGAGAGAGAGAGAGAGAGAGAGAGAGAGAGAGAGAGAGAGAAAGAGAGAGGAGAGAAATAGAGGGAGAAAAAAAAAAAGAGAATCTGAACACACATTTGCAATTTGCAGACATCTGTGGAGTCCAGGTGGGCAGGGGATCCTGAGTGCCTGGGCAGCTGTCTAAGGTCAACCTTGTGCCCAAGACCTAATTTTATCTTCTGAAACTACACACACATGCATGCACACAGAGCACTGCCACCGCTTCTTCCCATTTCTCACCTGAGGGAAATTCATAGACCATCTCACTTGCTCATAGCACACAGGTAATGGCAATAATTGAGTTTATGCTGACATGATTTTTGCTCTTAAAGATGCTAGACCAGTGAGGGATGGTTCTACCTCTGTAGACCTGATGCCTCTCAAGAAATCCAGCGAGATTCATGGTGCTGGCATGCTAGAGGGAAGCAGTTCAAAGGACAATTTAGGAAAAGTCCAAAGCACACCACTTTGGATTGGTGTACTTTTGTTTTATTTTGGTTTTGGCCACACTCAACTGTGCTCAAAGCTTACGACTGATTTTGCATTTAGGACTCATTCCTGGAAGGCTCAGTGGGGCATGAGGGCTCCAGGGATTGATTCTGGGTTGAACATATACATCATCACCATCATCATCATCCTCATCCTCATCCTTGTCTTTATCTTTCAGGGACTTAAAGAAATGTTTTTGTTTTGGTGACATTTCTTTCAGTCTCAAAATTAATCCTGATTTTTTTTTTGTGAGTTTAAGAGAAAAATAGAGAAGGAAATGTATTGAATCCCAGAGAACTACAAAGAATCAGCCAATCAAACTAGACAATGGACAAGAGCCAGAGCTGGTCTTTGGGTCTTAACAGCCGGAACTCCACAATTTTGTTCTGAGAATTTGGCTTTAATTCAACTATACTCTATTCATGTATTGTCTCAGGTCAGAATTTCTAGCTGGCACTGTAGAGACAGACCAACCTAGCTCTGGCAAAGCATGGGGTCCTGTGGCAGAGTACCAGCCCCTGAGGTACTCTGAGATTTGGAGGCAGGTGCAGGGCTGGGAGTTTGTCACTGGCAGTCAGCAGCAGAGTGGAGCTGAGCCCATGGCTTCCCAAGTAGTCATCATGGAGGCATTAGACTTTAGCAAGCCCTAAGGATGTCATCCATTGTTTCCTTTCTCCATCCAACCAAAAGCTCTTTTGGGGCAGCAGGCACATCAGTCTGTGTTCTGATCTCAAATCTCTTTCTCATCTAAAGCCAGGCGCTCACTCCATAAATAAATGAGCATGTGTTTGGATCAAGACCAAAGGAGCCACCAGCTCTCTCTCATCTTCAATGGCCCATCCAATGAGCATTACCAAGCAGATCCCTACTGTGTATCAACCTCATAGCTGGGATCCAATTGATTTTATCTTCTGGGACATTCTCTCTCTCACTCTTTCTCTCTGCCTATTTTTCTGCTTCATCTCTTATTTCTTCTTCTGTTTCTCTCTCTTTCTCTCTCCCCCCCCTTTTTTTTTGGTTTTTGGGCCACACTTGGTGGCACTCAGGGGTTACTCCTGTCTATCTGCTCAGAAATAGCTCCTGGCAGGCATGGAGGACCATATAGGACTCTGGGATTCAAACCAACCACCTTAGGTCCTGGGTCAGCTGCTTGCAAGGCAAACACCACTGTGCTATCTCTCCGGCCCCTGTTTCTCTCTTTTCTATTGCAGACAGAGTTCTTTCCTCTATAGAAAAGGCAGTACTTTATAGTTACTGATTCTACTCCTTTTATACTCAGTATTTTAAAGCAGCAAGAACCATATCCTGTTTCTTAAACATTGTGGGGGGAGATGGGGTTGCCAGGGTAGAGCTTTGCACCAACACTGTGTGAAAATAAAGGGACCCTATAGTTAGGTGGTGTGGGCACTCTGGCTGGAGAGGATTAGTCATAAGACTAACATTAGTTTTCTAATGTGTGAACTGGAGAGATAGAACTGACTTAAGAGAGATGCTGGACAAAAAATCATCCTGTCCACTCCAGGAGTTATGAATACAGGGTCTGCCTCATGCCTAATATCACGATAGATGCTCATCATCACTTGTTCTCAATCTGTGGATACCTCTGTGTAATCAAGACTCTATCAAAAATTGTTCAATACAAGAGCTACCAGCTGTGAGCACATGTATTTCCTTTCTTGGGACTTGGATAAATAAGTCAATTCAGCAAATATTTATGCAGCACCTTTTATGTTAATATATATGTGAAAAAATAAAGCCAGGATAAAAATGGAGGAAGAGAGGAAACTCCCACCCCATAGCCTGCATATGGGATTTGAGCTCTATTCAAAGGAAAAAACAAGTCTTAATTTAAACCTAATGTGATGCATTCATTTCAAAAGACAAGGAAAAAGTGATACCAAGTGCTTGCTCTGTGCTGAATTTGATCCTGCGTACTTTCCTGGTTTAGTTAATCACAACTCTAGTCAATCAATACTAATTCAATAAATATCTTGTGAATCCTTTTCTGTGCCCTGGACTCGTGTCTCCATTGTTGAGATATAGTCATGAACCCAGCAGATGAAAATACCCACATTGATAAAGCTGAAGTTCTGATGGGTGTAGAACAGATGAGAGATAAAATAAATTAGTAAATTCTATTATCAAATAAGGCAATTGGCATATAAGCGAAAAAGGCAACATGAACTGGGGGCTAAGAGGTTGGCCAGACTGGGAAGAAGGGTGAGCTTTTATATAAAGTGGTTAGTGATGACAACATGTGAGCAGAGACTGGAGGAAAGGAGGCAAATTTTAAGAATGTTAGTGAAAGGCTTTATGTACCTCTATTCCCTTTCATCTTAGGCTTTGAGCAGAGGATATTATTAGCTTCACATAGGTCAGGGCAGGCCATTCAGTCATCTTCATGGCCCTGTGTGTGGGGAGAAATTAGGAGGAGGAGGTGTCTGACATTCTAACCCCACGCTGCTCATAACATTTCCAAGGTGGGAGTCAAACACACACATTTCTTTATTTTTTTTAAAATATAATTCATTTAAGTACCATGGTTACAAACATGTTTGTAATTGAGTTTCAGCCAGAAAATGCACACCTCCCTTTCCTGCTGCCATTGTTCTCCATTTCCCTGCTGCCCCATCCCCTGCCTATCTTCCAGACAGGCATTGTATTTCTCTCTCATCATTGTCATGGTAGTTGTTAGTGTAGTTATTTCTCTAATTGCATTTACCACTCTTTGTGATAAGCTTCTTATCATGGGCTGGTCCTTATAGTCCTCAATCTCTATTGTCTCTGGGTATTATTATTATTATACTTCTTTTATTTTTCTTAAATCCCACATATGAGTGAGACTATTCTGCAAACACATTCATTTTTGATAGCTATT
Source organism: Suncus etruscus (assembly GCF_024139225.1). Taxonomy (NCBI): domain Eukaryota; kingdom Metazoa; phylum Chordata; class Mammalia; order Eulipotyphla; family Soricidae; genus Suncus; species Suncus etruscus. The sequence goes on from NC_064853.1 coordinate 20,233,031, forward strand.
CTCTACATCAGACCTACATTGTCTCCACTTTGATTTTTCATGGGTAAGAAATAAAAGGCTGCCTATCAGCCTAAAAAATTATATATACATATGTATTTAGAACAAAACATGAATAAAATTTTTTCAAAAATACCTAAATAATAAACTTTGTTTAGGAGAGTGCAAAGTACATGAACTTATGTAAATTTGCAATCATAACTCTTGCTTTACACCATTGGGAACACACACATACATAAGTGTAGTACTTAATATTTTGTAGCCTGTGGTTGCAATGATCTTTAAGCAAGAGTGGCAACTGTCTCTTTCAGGGAAGTGGCTGCAGTTAGTGCAGCCCCTCAGGCTGTCTCTCCCCATATACACACTTTCTTTGGGCCTCTCTGAAGTTGTTGGGATCCTGTGACTCTCTAACTTGCTTGCAAACTTTGATTCTTTCAGGGTTGTAATCTCATCAAGTGGGGATGTCTGTGGGTTATCTTACATCTCTGAGGGCTGGTCCTGATCAACTGGCACGTTATAATTTATCCCCAGACTGGTGGTCACTGTTGGGCCTCTCCTATGAGCTTCTGAAACTTGGAGGCAGCCTTAGAGCTTCTGATCAGTGTAGACTGGACTATGGATAGAGGAGAGGTAGATCCAAGGAGAGTAGCAAGGTGCAGAGAAAGGCAAGTGAGGAACAGAAGTAAGCCCCATCTAAGCTACTGTCAAGGTGGGTTGGCCCAGTCTTAAAAGGCTGACTGTCAAAGACACAAGCAGCTAGAGAAATGAAGGTCTAGATGCACAGTTGGCTACTACTCAGCTCTGTGGAAAGGAAATCTTGCAGTCTCCTTCAGTTTGGATGAGACTGGAGGGAAGGAGAAAGACAAATAGCAGATGATCTCTCTGACAAAGTAGAAAGAAACAAAGCAGTGGCCAATGGGAACAAACCTTGAGATACTGCCAACAGGACTGAACACTGAGGCTGCCAAGGAAAGGGGTGGAAGCAGAGAAGGGACCTGGGGACCACAGGGGAGGATATTGGCACTTGGGGGGGTTAGGCCTGGTGCAGTAGCCTAACATGATAATGTTGATACAATTGTAAGCCATTTTACTGAAACCTCAATAAAAATCCACTCAGTAAATTAATTAAAATGGAAAGGCTGATGGCACTCTTGCTTTTAGGGTGCCCAATGCGACATTTTTATGGACAATTTCTCCTTTTTGCTTAAGTGAACTTGAGTCAATTCCATTCCTAACAACCCCAAATTGCTAAGTACTTCAATCCTTCCTATTCATCACCCTATGCTTCAGTTCATGCTTTCACTTATGGACTTTTCCTGGGTTTAGTATTTTATAGACCTAGGTTCAGGTCTTGAAGCTGCAGATTATCCTTGCAAATAATGCTACCACTTTGAACCTCAGTTTCCACCTTTGTGAAATGGGATAAAAAAGCTTTCCCGATTGAGGATGGCTGGCTGTGGAATTCAAGGGTATGGTAGTATATTATTCATTGCTCAGTCAGAAGAAAGTACTAACATTAATGTGTATTATGAGAAAAATTGAAATATGAACGAGTCTCAACTATTTTCTTGCCTTAGAATTGGCTGGACTAGACAAGGATGGCTTGAATAAGGGATAACAAGTATGACTATAAGAGCTCAGCTCTCACCCTTGTCACCCAGGCAAGTTCCTTGATTTATTTCAAAACTTGGTTTCCTCATCTAAAATATCTTGGAATTGATGTTTCTCTCCCCATCTATTTGAAAGCAAATAAACTCCTGTCCATCGGGACTCTGCAGCAGCCAAATATGTCTAAGAGCTTGGATGACAGCCCTTGGCTCCCTCACTGACTGTGTGACTTTAGCACATGGCATTTCTCTGTGAACCCAAGTCAGAAAGTGCTTCTCCACAGGACTCTATGAGTCTCTGTTCTGCCTCTATGCAGGCTACCAAGCTTCTATAAGAAATTGTATATGTTCTCTGTAAGGCAGTGCTCTAAGGATGTCATTGGAAGCCTTCTGAAGTTTTAGATGCATGCTCCTCTCCTGCACTGACTTCACTTTTTTAGATGCAGATTGGGATAAATAGGCCACGCTGCACATTTGTGATGAGGGTGAACTGAGCCAGTGTATGGACAGTGTAGCTCTTGGGCCAGGCACTTACCAAAGGTCACCCTGTTTGCTAAGTTCGGATCCTGATTGGTTTGTTCAGTTGCTCTCAGCTTGGTCTGAAAGTGAGGGCAGAGTGTGCTGGGCTGCTGGCTCCAGTTTGCAGATGAGTTCACAGATGAATAAGTGGGATGCTATGTGAAACCAGCTAGGTTGAATTGAAACTGGTTCCTATGTTCCCTGCCAGAAGGTGAGGGGCTAGATCCTAGCATCAGACCCCCTGAACTTTCTATTCCTACCTCTCACTGATGAGTGTGGAAAAAGTACTCACCCACTCTCTGTGCATGGCTTTCTGATATGCACAACAGGGAAAGGAGTAGTCCTGAAAAATAATGACATCATTCTGCTGCTTAGAGGGTTGGGAGGTTGAGAGAACATCAGAAGACGTTCTCAGTATGTACCTGAGACCAAGTAGCTGCTCCTCTTTTTATTATTGTCCCATTGGCAATTGCCTACTGGGGAATGACATGGAGCTAAAGGCTTTGAGCTCAAGGCTGCACTTTGCTTCTGAACTCTGTATGACTTGAACAGGCAGTGAACCTCCATTCTCTTTGGACCATGGTGATGGAAACACCCATCCCGGGAAGGTGATGGACCACAAGCATATAGAAAATGATTGGTGCATATGGACACTTATGGAATGGAGCTTGGGATAGAGATATAGCACAGTTGATAGGGCACTTGCCTTTCATGTGAGTTCTATCTTCAGTATTCCATGTGCCCCCCCCCCAAGATCCCCCAGAAGTGATCCCTGAGCACAGGTCCAAGAGTAAGCCCTGGGCACCACTGGGTGAGGCTTTAACCTCTACTCTCTACTTCCAGTCCTGGAAAAGAAATAAAGATCATAGGGCACTGAGAAGAGCAAGAAAGGAAGAAAACTCAAATTTTGAGAATAACCTGATGTGCCCATATGAGTCTTGGGGTTAGGGGATGAGGAGTAGTAGAAATATTTGCAAGGAGAAGGTAGAACAACGAGGGCCATGGAGGATGTTTTAAAACTGTGAAGGTCTACGATGACCTGGGGCTTTTTTGGATGCTTGTAAAAAGCAGAGTAAATTTCTGGAGATGATCCTTCAAGATGCAAAGCATGGCTGGGACAACTGTGTCCAGAGGCAAGGTAGAGCACTCAGGAGAGGTGAGAGCATTTGAGGATGGATGGTCAAACCGTAGGCCAGGAATTCCCTGTTTCACGTGCTTTGCTCATGTTAACTCCTTCCTTATCTTAGCTCATGGGGCAAGCAACATGCTTCTTTCTATCCTATAGGGGCCTAGCAGGAGGCACACAGAGGTCTCCAAAATGGAAGCGAGTCAAAATCTATCAGGCACTGCACATGATTAGGTATAGGGTGAAGGAGAAGATGCCCCCACCTGGTTTCTGCTTGGGCAGGCTGGCTGGGAATTCAGAACCCCAAGAGATGAGGCAATTAGAAGCAGAGAAGTGCTTTCCTATGCCCTGTCTGTGCTGAAGACAGAATGGGCACTGGGAGCACCTGTGTGGAGGTCTAAGGAAGTGCAGGCTGTCTCTGAAGTTTGGGCTTCAATGTTATTTCAGGAGCCAGGGTGAGTCAGGAGAGAGAGAAGCTACTGTGGAAAAGCTAGGGGGCAGGAGTTTGTCATGTGGACCATCCACTTTCAGACATTTTGGGAACTGGTGTCTTATGTCAGAGCCATTGTTTCTGGAATGGAATTCAGGTTTCTTATGAATCCTCTGAGCCCTCAGACTAACAAACTGGTCTTCCTTTCATCCTGTCATTTCCCAGTCCCTCTCTATCTGCCTCTCTGTCTTTCTATGCATCTCTCTGCCTCTCTCCTTCTCTCCCTCTATGTCTTTCTGCCTCTGTCTGCCTCTTTCTCTTTCTCTCTACTAGTCTTTGTCCTCTTTCTACCTGCCTCCCTATCTTTTCCTGTGTCTGTCTATCTTTCTGCCTCTTTGTTTTCTCTCTACTTACCTCTTTGTCTTTCTTTGTCCCTCAACTTTCTTCTGCTTGTCTCTTTCTACCTGCAGCTGTTTTTTTTCTCCTCTCTACCTGTCTCTCTAACTTCATCTGTCTCTCTGTCTCTTTCTGTTTGTCCATCTGTCTCATTCTGTTTTGGACTTACTATATGGTTTGTATTTGCTTCTTCATTTGTCTATACCTGCTGGGTCTCTCCATCTCTCTCTGTCTCTACCTCCGAACCCCCACCCCACCCCCTCACCCACCCCTTTTCACAATCTCTGTTTCTTCCATTGTCAAGCACCTTCTCTTGTCTTTGTGTCTGTGCCTCCCTACAAGCTCCACGTTTTCTCTCTCTCCTTTCTTCTTCCCTCCCCCACTCCTGTCTCTAGAAAGAAGGGGCAGAGATCACTGAGTAGGATTGGATGTCATTAAATGCAAAAAAAAAAAAAATGAGGAAGAGAGAGAGAAAGGCCTCCTTTTCTCCTGGCTGCCCCCGGGGAGTGGCTAACAATGAGAGACACTTTGGTGGGTAATCGATAGGAACAAGATGCTACTAGACATCTTTGTTGGGCGGAGGCAGTTGCAGTTCCCCCTGACTGAGCCTCTGGGAACAGCTGGCCCCTTGGCCAGGCGCAGTGTATTACAGTGGAACAGCCTCGAAGTGTGAGTCCAGCACATCTTGACCTTGGGGGCACCTCATTTCCATCACCTGCCCTCCCTCCCCGCTTCCCTGCTCCCCATTGGTGCTACTTGAGGAATATCATGAATAGAAAGAGGCGCCTTAAAGGATAGGCCATAGATCCCAGGCAGCATGAGATGTACCTCTGCTAATAAACTAAGTTTTCAGCTGGAACAAGACTCAGGTTACTTCCCAGCCTTAGTTTCTGTAGGTATAAATGAGGAGACCAATGCCTGTGTATCATTCCTGGCAGCCAGTTTTTTTTATTGGAATAGCAGATATGGATATTGTCTCAACTGCAATCCCTTTGGTCTCATCTGCTTAATCTTTGCCAAATCCTAGCCCTGAGTTCTCTGGAAGTAGTTTATAAGCATATATCACATTGTATGTTGCAAGTGCCAATGGAAAGGAGAATGGACCTGCCTGCTTCTCTTTGTTTTTGTTTTGTTTTGCTTTGTTTTCCCCATCACTTTTGAACTCATGTAGCCATATATCAGATGATAGACAATTGGGTTTTTTATATGATTATAGGAAAAATCTGCTATAAATATTGATGTGAAGGTCTTATTTTATTGAAAGATGCTTTGTTTCTCTTGGTAAATACTTAGGGTGTTGGATCACTATATCAAATGGCAACTGTACATTTAGCTGTATAGAAAATTACAAATAGTCTTTCAAGTTATAGACCATTCCTCATTAGTACAAGCCATGCTTGAAAATTTCCATTGTTCTGCCTCTCTGTTAACAATTAGTATTATTCATTAATTTTTGACCCATGTATCAGTACAATGATATTGCATTGTGGTTTTAATTTACAATTTATAAATGAAAAGTGATGTTTGGAGAAAAAATAAAACAAATAAAAGAGAAAGTCAAAAAGGAAGAAAAGGGAAAAAGGAAGGAAGGAAAGAAGAATAAAAGGAAAAAAGGAAGAAAGGAAGAAAAAAGAAAGGAAGCAAGAATAAGAAAGAAAATATACCCAAACACAAGCCTGGGCAGGTTCTCTAGTTGAGCTCAGCCAAACTTAAAAAAAAAAACAAAAAACAATTACCTATATTTCTCAAATTTTGGTATCTGGGCCACACTTGGTGGTACTCAGGGTTACTTATGGTTCTGAGTTTTGGAGTCAACTTAAGTGGGGTGAGAGGGACCAGGTGTGATGCTTGGGAAATGAACCCAGGTTGACCATGCAAGGCAAGTACCCCACACACAGTTCTATCTCTCCAGTCTACCTATACTCAAGTTTTGAGTTTAGTTGTTAAAGTTAGGACCCTGTGATTTCAGTGTTATTGAATTTGTGCTTTGGATATTTAGTTTGGTTATTGATACCACTGATCTGCCTGAATTTTTATTGACCACTGTTCCCCATTATGGAGTGCTGCTTGGGATTGAACCCAGGTTGGTCATGTGCAAGGCAAATGCCCTACCTGCTATACTATCTCTCTGCCCTCAAATCCCTACATTTTTAGCTCACAATAGTCCCACTGAAAACCAGTAATAATTTTGGCAACTTCAAAATGTTATTATGAATGAATACTCTGATTTCCCCATGCCTCCATATATTAAATATTCATTAAAAATGACAGCGAACACTTACTCATTCTAATGCATTTTCTGATCATGTCTAAAGCAAGATCATATCTTTTTTCCCAACTTACCATTTATCATTAACCTTAATGTCTAGAACTTATTAAACTCTTGGTACATTTTCTCCTCTACAAAAGGTACATAATCCTGTTTAAATTGTTGGGTCCCCAAAGGGCACATTTTTTTTAAAAAAATCTGTGCCTTATGAATTATGTTTTATGATGAGACTTCTTCCCCATTTTTAGGAGGAAATACTATTTGAGTACCCTTTAAATCTAAATTTTTACTGTTATTCATCTCAACCTTTGGAAGGAGAACTGACTTCCATCCTTCATTTCGTTGCTGTTAAATGATAAGAAAAGAATTCTTGATTGGATAGTTGATGTTATAAAAGATGATACACTTTTGAATGTAAAGCAGGTACTTACATTCCCATGTCACTGACTGAATAAATATCTGTCCTGTGGTCTTTTCTCTGCCAGAATATAAGGGCCATGCTTGGTGAAGGGGCAGAAGATGGCATATGAGGAAATCTCAGTCTGACATTTGATTCAAGCAGTGTTCATCAAGCATGTCTGTGAGCGGTAATGCTAGTGCCTTAATCTCCATTCAATTCCTTTTCTTTTGCAATTGGTTCAGTGCTGAGCAGCAAAAGATTTTGATTATCAGCTTGGAGACATACTTAACAGCAGGAACAGGTCTTCTCTCCTCTGCTTCCTGAGCACATGGGGCCAATACTTGGACCAAAAGAAAAATGATTGATCAAATAGATAATGGAAGTGAAAGCACCTTATACATTGTAAAGTACTACCAGATAGAAATGATTAGTGTTACCACATGTTTAATAATATCCTCCAGTCACTGAAAGGAATAGTTTTGACTTTGAATGGAATATAATCTCTTTAGGTGGTCTTGGCAGTGATGATGAGTGTGAGGAATTATTACATGAAAAAAGGAAGAATATGAACCTCAACAGATTCAATCCATGCATAGTATGTGCTTTGGGGGGAATGAATGAAACCTGGTCATCAGGAGTCTACTGGAGTCATGTACATGTTTTCTTAATCCTGTGGTGTCCCTGTTTCAGGCCCGTTCATCTGGGTCTGGTCCCTGACAGTTTAAAGAAATACATGTGTGAAACTTTAACAGCTATTTTTCAGATAACAAATGGCAGAGAATGATCAAAAGGAAAAGACATGTTTAAAGGTATGCAACCTTGAAAAGGGTATAATTATCATTGTAGGAGTCATATGGGATCTGCAATACATTTGTTTATTTTTCTGAGGTTGCTACTACTCTGTGTGTTTGTAGAATTTTATGGTCTTTTCTGTTTGTTTGTTTTTTTTTGTTCCTTTGGAAGTGAACTCTAAAACAGTCAGTCAGATGTTTAATTTTTCTGGGGAGGATTCATTAGTGGGAAAGTGAGAGTGAAAAGAAACCCAGGAGCTAAGAAAGCCAGTCAAGGCTGTAGGAACTCATGAAGTATTTTGTGAAAAAGAGGAGCCTCAGAACAGACGGAAATTTTAGAAGCAAAAGCTGACCAACCCTCCACCCCTACCTAGTTGTTCCATAGGTGCAAGAGAACCTTTTCTGCAGTCTTTGGTGACATTCAGCTGAGGACATCTTGGGAAACTACATAATCCCTATTTTTCTTATCAGTCCCTGGGTACAAGCACAGATGTTTCTAGGGAAAAAAAAAAACCAGCACACAGAGCTGCTTGTGTGCAAATAGTGGGGCCAATCCAAGGAGCGTTGGTCATGGGAATAGGACTCACAATTTCTGTGTGCATAGATTGTTCCTGCCCATTGTTACGTAATTACTGTAATTTCTCACCGATTCCCCTTGAGAGTGTTCCATCATAATCCTCAAAGCAAACACACACACACTCACACACACACACACACACACACTCACACACACACACACACACACACACACACACACACACACATACTTTGCAAGAGAGGGACCCATGGGACAGACTAGATTTTTTTGCTGCTGTACTGGCACCTCAGCCATGCTGCTCACTTCTCCCTTCTATTCTATCATTTTGCTCTTCACTTCCTTTCCACATTACTACCTTCTCAGAGAGGTCTTATTCTGGAGGTTCCCATGCTTCCTTGGGCTGGCCTGGCTTCTTTTGCTAGCTTAGTGTTGTCACTGTAGTGCTGAGAAACATTCCCATGAGTGCCCCGAGTTCTACATATACTCTTTCCTAACAAGATGCAAAACCCCACTACTGTTATAAAACCATAGCATATGAACTGCTTTTTAAAATCTCCTTATCAGGATAGCTAGCTATCAGGCATCAGAGGTACATACCTTGCCCGAATAAGGGTCTGACATTTTATGATCCATTCCCAGGAAATGTTATGGTGACCTGACTGGACACTAGCTCACTGGGCCCGAGACACGCTCAACTACCGATTCCTTGCATTGAGCCATCTAATTTGGTTAGATGAGCTCTCACTAGGAAGTGATCTCCAGGGCCAAGTACTGAGCACTGCCTGGGAGGACCTCCCAGAATCTGATTATTGACTGGAGTGAGGAATTCAGGATACTGAGAGTGCTTTCATTTTTGCATAATTTCTCAAGTGTATTCCTGAGAAAAACAGTCATAAAGGGCATTCCTCTGTATTTTTCTTCTCAGATTCATGTCTTTACTTATCAAACAAGCAGTTTTGACTCACAGTATAAGTGGTATTAAGAGTTTTGAAGGTATTCCTCCTTGGGATGTGCTTTAGCTGTTCCTTTAAGAGTCATCTCAACAGTTTTCCCATGCAAGCAGTTCTGTGTCATATGCAGCAGTATTGGCATAGCTCACAACTATGTAACATGACAAGTGTCTTACACCTATTGGTGGAAAGATAGTTCCCAGTTCCAATACCACATTGTGTAAGAAACCATAAATCCTTTGATTAATGGTGCTACCTAAAGTATTGTGTGAAAGGAAAAGCTAGTCCTGACACAAATAGCAGTCCCAACCAGAACAAATCACCCCAACATCCCTCTCCCCCCAGGATGAAAGAAGACATAAAAATTAGCTGGCCACCAAGTAGTTGGTTCATTTTCTCAAGGATTAATATAATATTGAAAGTGCAGATATGGTCTCTCCTATTTAGAAATTGGGTTTTCAAACAACCTCAGTGGCCAGATCAGTCTTGTAAGAGGAACCTGTGCTGTGAGGCATGACCCCAGGCCTGACACAGAGACAGTTGGTTGATGAGTCCATTAGGCCAGCTTTGGAGTAGCTAAGAAAGAAGCTGGCTGCCTTCCTGGAGTGGATTTTCTCTTTCAATTAGTCATATACTACATTCTTTATGGTGGGTGTTTTCTTGTGGGCATTAAGATAAGACATTCAAGCAAATCCTTTGGGTAGAGGCAAAGTATTTATAGTCTGCACCAAGATATTTCTGAATAAGCTTGGGTTGCTTATTTTATTTGTGTTGTATTCTTTCTTGGTAATGAGAATTCCCCCCAAAAGTTTCAAATGTGAATGGAAGGTGTGTTGGTATGAGAGATGTAAGTAATATAAAAGAATAAAAATTAAATAAAACTTCCTTTTGGAAGAGATGTGGCCATTAGAAAAATTTTAGTTAATGAAGTAGCTATGGATAATGAAATTGAACAAAAATGGTACCCCATGTTTACATGTGTAAAATCACTTCATGCTTTATATCTCCAACCCCAGGTTGGAGTCTGAATCAGAGTCACACATGAAATAATCCAAACCAGGCTGAGGGTGAAACACGTATAGTCTGGTAGTTTTCCATTTCATATCTCCACCTTACTGCCTGCAAGAACTGTTGCTTTTATTGACTACAGAAACCACTCCTGAGTGGGACAGGAGGACAGGGCAAGGGCAAATAGCTCAGGCTATCCTGAATCAGTCACACCCAGGTTTAAAAGTAAGACAATCTCTGTTTTGGGTGAAACCAAGTTGTAAACAAACAGATAATAAAAAACCAAGGATGACCTTTGTTTTCGGTAAAATAAGGTGCAACCTAATATACATGTATGTGTGACATACATGTGCAGTGTAATGCAGGAGTAGTTATAGATTTGAGGTGTGTACATATGTTTCTGTGTGACTTGGTTTACCTAAGTGTTTTTCAAGTTTACTTAGTGTTTGTCCCAGGTCAGATTCATGTCTATGCAAATTATCACCAATACATGAAGCACACTGGAACAAATCTATGTTTTCAAAGTAAGCCTGGTAGAAGGGGAATATACTACAGAAGCTTCAGAGATGGAGTATGCTTGGAATAGCTTGAGGTTTATTACCTATTTGATGAGTGCACAAGTCATTTGAGTACGAGGATTTAACATTTTCTGCTCAGAAGTTATAACAAAGAACACCATTACATAACATAGGTCAGCATAGTGTGCCTTGACAGCTCCAGATAATTTTTCTATAGAAGAGCAGGAGTGTTAACATAATCTTGGGGGCTAGTTTATAAGTGTCTGCTGATGCCACTTTTAGTGAAATACTGGCTCTGCGTTTACCTGGTGATCCCTGGATATAATGATCTCCAAATGCTAAACAAGTGTACTTAGTTTGTATTCTAGAATTTTTTTTTAATGCATAATTTTTTTTTATTTAAACACCTTGATTACATACATGATTGTGTTTGGGTTTCAGTCATAAAAGGAACACCACCCATCACCAGTGCAACATTCCCATCACCCAAGTCCCAAATCTCCCTCCTCCCCACCCAACCCCCGCCTGTACCCTGAACAGGCTCTACATTTCCCTCATACATTCTCAATATTAGGACAGTTCAAAATGTAGTTATTTCTCTAACTAAACTCATCACTCTTTGTGGTGAGCTTCCTGAGGTGAGCTGGAACTTCCAGCTCTTTTCTCTTTTGTGTCTGAAAATTATTATTACAAGGGTGTCTTTCATTTTTCTTAAAACCCATAGATGAGTGAGACCATTCTGCGTTTTTCTCTCTCTCTCTGACTTATTTCACTCAGCATAATAGATTCCGTGTACATCCATGTATAGGAAAATTTCATGACTTCATCTCTCCTGACAGCTGCATAATATTCCATTGTGTATATGTACCACAGTTTCTTTAGCCATTCGTCTGTTGAAGGGCATCTTGGTTGTTTCCAGAGTCTTGCTATGGTAAATAGAGCTGCAATGAATATAGGTGTAAGGAAGGGGTTTTTGTATTGTATTTTTGTGTTCCTAGGGTATATTCCTAGGAGTGGTATAGCTGGATCGTATGGGAGCTCGATTTCCAGTTTTTGGAGGAATCTCCATATCGCTTTCCATAAAGGTTGAACTAGACAGCATTCCCACCAGCAGTGGATAAGAGTTCCTTTCTCTCCACATCCCCGCCAACACTGTTTATTCTCATTCTTTGTGATGTGTGCCATTCTCTGGGGTGTGAGGTGGTATCTCATCGTTGTTTTGATTTGCATCTCCCTGATGATTAGTGATGTGGAACATTTTTTCATGTGTCTTTTGGCCATGCGTATTTCTTCTTTGTCAAAGTGTCTGTTCATTTCTTCTCCCCATTTTTTGATGGGGTTAGATGTTTTTTTCTTGTAAAGTTCTGTCAGTGCCTTGTATATTTTGGAGATTAGCCCCTTATCTGATGGGTATTGGGTGAATAGTTTCTCCCACTCAGTGGGTGGCTCTTGTATCCTGGGCACTATTTCCTTTGAGGTGCAGAAGCTTCTCAGCTTAATATATTCCCATCTGTTAATCTCTGCTTTCACTTGCTTGGAGAGTGCAGTTTCCTCCTTGAAGATGCCTGTAATGTCCTGGAGTGTTTTGCCTATGTGCTGTTCTATATATCTTATGGTTTGGGGGCTGATATCGAGGTCTTTAATCCATTTGGATTTTACCTTTGTACATGATGTTAGCTGGGGGTCTAAATTTAATTTTTTGCAAGTGGCTATCCAATTGTGCCAACACCACTTGTTGAAGAGGCTTTCCCTGCTCCATTTAGGATTTCCTGCTCCTTTATCAAAAATTAGATGGTTGTATGTCTGGGGAACATTTTCTGAGTATTCAAGCCTATTCCACTGATCTGAGGACCTATCCTTATTCCAATACCATGCTGTTTTGATAACTGTTGCTTTGTAGTACAGTTTAAAGTTGGGAAAAGTAATTCCTCCCATATTCTTTTTCCCAATGATTGCTTTAGCTATTCGAGGGTGTTTATTGTTCCAAATGAATTTCAAGAGTGTCTGATCCACTTCTTTGAAGAATGTCATGGGTATCTTTAGAGGGATGGCATTAAATCTGTATAATGCCTTGGGGAGTATTGACATTTTGATGATGTTAATCCTGCCAATCCATGAGCAGGGTATGTGTTTCCATTTCCGTGTGTCCTCTCTATTTCTTGGAGCAGAGTTTTATAGTTTTCTTTGTATAGGTCCTTCACATATTTAGTCAAGTTGATTCCAAGATATTTGAGTTTGTGTGGTACTATTGTGAATGGGGTTGTTTTCTTAATGTCCATTTCATCCTTATTACTATTGGTATATAGAAAGGCCATTGATTTTTGTGTGTTAATTTTGTAGCCTGCCACCTTGCTATATGAGTCTATTGTTTCTAGAAGCTTTTTGATAGAGTCTTTAGGGTTTTCTAAGTAGAGTATCATGTCATCTGCAAACAGTGAGAGCTTGACTTCTTCCTTTCCTATCTGGATTCCCTTGATATCCTTTTCTTGCCTAATCGCTATAGCAAGTACTTCCAGTGCTATGTTGAATAGAAGTGGTGAGAGAGGACAGCCTTGTCTTGTGCCAGAATTTAGAGGGAAGGCTTTCAGTTTTTCTCCATTGAGGATAATATTTGCCACTGGCTTGTGGTAGATGGCCTTCACTATATTGAGAAAGGTTCCCTCCATTCCCATCTTGCTGAGAGTTTTGATCAAGAATGGGTGTTGGACCTTATCAAATGCTTTCTCTGCATCTATTGATATGATCATGTGGTTTTTATTTTTCTTGTTATTGATGTTGTGTATTATGTTGATAGATTTACGGATGTTAAACCAGCCTTGCATTCCTGGGATGAAACCTACTTGACCGTAGTGGATGATCTTCTTAACGAGGCATTGAATCCTATTTGCCAGGATTTTGTTGAGGATCTTTGCATCTGCATTCATCAGTGATATTGGTCTGTAATTTTCTTTTTTGGTAGCGTCTCTGTCTGGTTTAGGTATCAAGGTGATGTTGGCTTCATAAAAGCTATTTGGAAGTGTTTCTGTTTGTTCAATTTCATGAAAGAGTCTTGCCAAGATTGGCAGTAGTTCCTCTTGGAAAGTTTGATAGAATTCATTAGTGAATCCATCTGGACCTGGGCTTTTGTTTTTCGGCAGACATTTGATTACTGTGTTAATTTCATCAATGGTGATGGGGGTGTTTAGATATGCTACATCCTCTTCCTTCAACCGTGGAAGATTATAAGAGTCCAAGAATTTATCCATTTCTTCCAGGTTCTCATTTTTAGTGGCGTAGAGTTTTTCAAAGTAGTTTCTGATTACCCTTTGAATCTCTGTCATATCAGTAGTGATCTCTCCTTTTTCATTCCTGATACGAGTTATCAAGTTTCTCTCTCTCTCTTTCTTTGTTAGGTTTGCCAGTGGTCTATCAATCTTGTTTATTTTTTCAAAGAACCAACTTCTGCTTTCGTTGATCTTTCGGATTGTTTTTTGAGTTTCCACTTCGTTGATTTCTGCTCTCAACTTTGTTATTTCCTTCTGTCTTCCTATTCTTGGGTCCTTTTGTTGAGCATTTTCTAGTTCTATTAGCTGTGTCATTAAGCTACTCAGGTAAGCTCCTTCTTCCTTCCTGATGTGTGCTTGCAAAGCTATAAATTTTCCTCTCAGTACTGCTTTTGCTGTGTCCCATAAGTTCTGAGAGTTTGTGTCTTTATTGTCATTTGTTTCCAGGAACCTTTTTATTTCCTCCTTGATTTCATCTCGGACCCACTGGTTATTGAGCATGAGGCTGTTTAACTTCCAGGTGTTAAAGTGTTTCTTCTGAGTCCCTTTGGAGTTCACAAATAATTTCAGAGCCTTGTGGTCAGCGAAGGTAGTGTGCAAAATTTCTATCCTCTTGATCTTATGGAGGTATGTTTTATGTGCCAGCATGTAGTCTATCCTGGAGAATGTCCCATGTACATTGGAGAAGAATGTGTATCCAGGTTTCTGGGGATGGAGTGTCCTATATATATCCACTAGGCCTCTTTCTTCCATTTCTCTCCTCAGGTCTAGTATATTCTTGTTGGGTTTCAGTCTGGTTGACCTGTCCAGTGTTGACAAAGCCGTGTTAAGGTCCCCCACAATTATTGTGTTGTTGTTGATATTATTTTTCAGATTTGTCAACAGTTGTATTAAATATTTTGCTGGCCCCTCATTCGGTGCATATATGTTTAGGAGAGTGAATTCTTCCTGCTCTACGTACCCCTTGATTAATATAAAATGTCCGTCTTTGTCCCTTACAACCTTCCTGAGTATAAAGTTTGCATTATCTGATATTAGTATGGCCACTCCAGCTTTTTTATGGGTGTTGTTTGCTTGGATAACTTTTCTCCAGCCTTTTATTTTGAGTCTATGTTTGTTCTGACTATTCAGGTGCGTTTCTTGTAGGCAGCAGAAGGTTGGATTGAGTTTTTTGATCCATTTAGCCACTCTGTGTCTCTTAACTGGTGCATTTAGTCCATTGACGTTGAGAGAAAGAATTGTCCTGGGATTTAACGCCATCTTTATTTCAAAATTTGGTGTGTCTTTTGGGTAGTCTTGTCTTAGATTAGGTCTTTCAGTTTTTCTCTTAAGACTGGTTTTGTGTCTGTGAAGTTTCTGAGCTGTTTTTTGTCTGTGAAACCATGTATTCTTCCATCAAACCGGAAAGTGAGTTTTGCTGGGTATAGTATTCTGGGTGAAGCATTCATTTCATTCAGTCTTGTCACAATATCCCACCACTGCTTTCTGGCATTGAGCGTTTCTGGTGACAGGTCTGCTGTAAATCTCAGGGAAGCTTGCTTGAACATGATTTCCCCTTTTGATCTTGCTGTTTTCAGAATTCTGTCTCTATCTGTGGGATTTGTCATTGTGACTAGGATGTGTCTTGGGGTGGTTTTTCTGGGGTCTCTTTTGGTTGGTACTCTTCGGGCATGCAGGATTTGATCACATATATTCTTTAGCTCTGGAAGTTTCTCTTTAATGATGTTCTTGACCATTGATTCTTCCTGGAAATTTTCTTCCTGGGTCTCTGGGACTCCAATGATTCTTAAGTTGTTTCTGTTGATCTTATCATAGACTTCTATTTTCGTCTGTTCCCATTCTTTGACTAATTTTTCCATTGTCTGCTCATTTGCTTTAAGTTTTTTGTCCAATCTCTCCTGCTGTATGGAATTGTTATGTATCTCATCTTCCACAGCACCAAGTCTATTCTCAGCTTCTGATACCCTGTCCCAGAGCTTATCCATTTTGTCATTCACTTCGTTTACTGACTTTTTCAGTCCTGTTAGTTGACATGTTATTTCAGTTTGGAGTTTTGTCATTTCTGCCTTCATATTTTCTTGGTTCTTATTAGTGTTCTGTTCAACTCGATCCATGGTTTCTTGGAGTCTGTTGAGCACCTTCCATATTGCTAGTCTAAAGTCCTTATCTGAGAGGTTGATTAGTTGTTCAGTCATTATCTGGTCCTCAGAATTGTCATCTTCATTCTCTATGTCTGATGCTGGCCTGCGTTGTTTCCCCATTGTCACACTTGTATTGTGGGTTTTTCTACGTGTTGTGGTGGTATTCATTGTCTATATGATGTAGGCAGCACACTCCTCTGGCTCCTCCCTTTCTGGATGGGCTGACTTGCCTCTAAGGGAGGGGAGTCCTTCGTGAATGAAGCCTCACACTGGGTCAAATCTTAGGCCCGAGCATGCAACAGAGAAGACAGTCCAGAGAGAAATGTTTGCTTCTGTGATATAGCGCCGTTCTTAGTGTGATTTTTCCTTCTTGTTGCAATGGAGTTCTTTCGTTAGAAAGAGTGCACGGCCGCGTAGCGAAGCGGAGCGGCCGTGCTCCTCTGAGCCTCTTTTTGCCCCACTCGCAAGAGTTTCACGCAAGAGGACAGTAGACAGACATAGATAGGTCACATTCACAGTCTTTCACAGCTGAGCCCCACTGGGCCGGTGTACTTTCGCGGATTTTCCCCGCCTGGTGTCACACACAGGGAGCCAGCTTTTGCAAAGGTTAGCCGGTTTTTATGCTCTGAAGTCCCTCCCTGAAAATGGCGTCTGGGCGAGCGAGGTTTCTGGAGGCTCTTTTTGCCCCACTCGCAAGAGTTTCACGCAAGAGGACAGTAGACAGACATAGACAGGTCACACTCACAGTCTTTCACAGCTGAGCCCCACTGGGCCGGTGTACTTTCGCTGATTTTCCCCGCCTGGTGTCACACACAGGGAGCCCAAAAGACATTCTTGCAATAATAATTTTCAGACACAAAAGAGAAAAGAGGGGCCGGGCGGTGGCGCTAGAGGTAAGGTGCCTGCCTTGCCTGCGCTAGCCTAGGACGGACCGCGGTTCGATCCCCCGGCGTCCCATATGGTCCCCCAAGAAGCCAGGAGCAACTTCTGAGCGCATAGCCAGGAGTAACCGTATTCTAGAATTTTTGATGAATCATTTGTTAAAGATGTAACTCCCCTGGGAACCAAGACTTTTACTTCTCAGATCCCCAAATTATGGGAAAGGGAAGTATAGAGTTTCCCAAGAAGACTGGAGGAATGAAAAGTGCAGACATTGTCTCAGTCTTGGGCTCATGCACCCATATGTTCTTTTACTTGGTAACACTGAGCATGTCAAGATCTTTGATTGGTTCCTACACGACATTATGGAGGATATACCTTGTCATACTTCAAAGTGTAAAACCTCCAGACTAATACTTTTATCTGTGTCATAGGAAACCAGTACAATGTCCCATAAAGCTAGAAATTTCTGATATGTAATGACTAATGGATACCTTAGACATGGCCCTATCTCTGTGCTTTATATTAAAAGAAATTTCTGACTGTGATGGATTGACTTCTTTGCTGGTCTTTGGATCATGAAATTACTGGTCTTCTGTTAAAAGGAAAGACATACTAATACCTATAATAAGGTATCTATCATCATGTGGCTAAAACTTTAGCCTTCTCAGAATGAAATGCCTAATATAGTTAACTTGCCATAGTAGTCTGTGGAAGTAATAGCACAATATTGAGAACTCAGCCTTCATCCCCATCATGACAGGTTGATCATTTCCAAATAGCAGTAGTCATAAGATATTTCAGGTGCTGTCAGCTGGCTACTGCTACCACTAGTGGAAAGTGATAAATCATTAGTTAAGCAGTGAATGATCTGTTTCCAAAACACACCTTACCTCTTGCTCTCTTGAATCACTCTCTCTACCAACTATCCAAATTGTAGAGTCAAGACTAGGGTGAGGCAAATGAGGAGCCTTGGGCACACTGAAAGGTAATGGTGGCTCTCAGGTCATTTTAAGTGCAGGGTTGACACCTGAGAGTGAGTATGTACATTTACAGTTTGTGTTCTATATGCTTATTTTGCCTCCTCCTAGGATAAGATCTGAGCAAGTTCTGTAGAAGGGTCAGGATTTAGGTTGCATTATCATTACCCATGAGAAACCAGAAGGCAGGACTAGGGAGAAGGAGACATAAGACTGTAGACTAAGTAGCCAGAGAATTATGAAGAATATAGTTCTTACCTTGTGTTAGTGGCTTTACCACACATCATCAAATACATGGAATCTAGCAGAAAGTGGCAAGGGAACTGGCTCTTTGGAGTTGATGTAAACTGATTGTAAAGATGTTCTGACAGTTTTAGACTATCTCAGACCACAGTTCACATAGGGACTAATCTTTCTTAGAGATCTGTTCTTTTTTTGGTTATATTTGGTTCCACTGGCCAGTAAGTTTCAATTTTCATCTTTCTGCACATCATCATCCCTTAGAAATGCCAAATTAGCAAGGATCCTGCTCCCTTCCTCAAAAGTTCAAATCCTGTATTTAACATTTATGAGCAGATAAGCAAAGGTATATTTGTGGTGGAGGCAATGACTTAAGACTTTTGTGTTTCCTATTTCTGAAAAGTTTCCCTAAGTTTTATCCTTTATAATTAACTCCTACTTGGATGGAGAGATAATTCAGTGGTAAGGATCTCTTATTGCATGCATCCAACCCTGGTTCTATCCCCCATACCACATAGGGTCTTCTTAGCCCATCAAGAAGGATCCCTAAGCAGAGTTAGACATAAGTCCTGACAACTGTCAGGTATGACCTTAAAACAAATACAAAAACAAGGAAGTAACTCCTGCTTTGGTCAGAGGGCTAGAGGAATGGATGGAGGGGTTTAGTTTGATCATGTGAATGGTACTAGAATTTTGGTGGTAGGTGTGGCATAGTATAACATTTTCAAAATACGAAGTTGTACTCCTAAAACTTTCACTAAAATAGGTCCAGAGAGATAGTCCAGTACGTAGGATGTTGGCCTTGCATGTGGCTGGCCCTATATGGTCCTTGACATCCCATAGGATCCCCTAAACACTACCAGAAATAGTTCTTGAGTGTAGATACAGGGGTAAGCCATGATCACCACTAGGTGAAGCCCCCAAAACAAACAAACAAAAATTAAACAAGTGGGAAATTAATTTAAAAAAATTTTTTTTCCTCAGGTATGACCTGTGCCACAGGTTTTCTTTTCCAATTTTACCCCTCAAGGTAACTCTTCACTTTAGTTTGAAAGTACTTATAGTTTTTAAAGCAAGGACATAGATTTAATGCTTGGAATTGCATATGAAACCCTGAATCCTGCAATGAGTGATTATGGACCCTAGAGTCAGGATTAAGTCCAGGACATAGCTGGGTGTTGTCAAAAAAAAAAAACTTAAAGTAAATAAATAGATGTATTTGTAAAATTTTAACTATATAAGAAAAATAACTAATTTGTCATAATTAAGCCTTCAAAATTAGAACCTTGAGGAAAGTCTTTTTTTTTTCTTTATCTTTATTTAAACACCGTGATTACAAACATGATTATAGTTGTATGATTACAGTCATGTAAAATTTTTAAGTTAAAAAAAAATTAAGAGAAAGACCCAATAGAGGAAAAGATTCCTTCTTTCTGGATATTAATAAAGTGAGCATGCTGACCCCAGAAGGAGGGGGAACTCTGCTTCCAAGAATACAGTGACCTACTATGTGCAAAACCACCACTGTCTCACCAGTTTGGGGATAAGCTGACTGTCCCTCCAGGTCTGGGAGGGAGACCTATCCTGATTCCTTTAGCACAGCTACTGGAGAGGGCAGGAAAAGGCTGCATGCATTTCCCTCAGGCCATAATCCGAGACAAGACAAAGGCTGCGTGAATCCATGCTGACCTTTTTTTCCCAGCCATCTGGCAAGCTCTTTTCTGGAAAATGAAACTTTCTACAGTGTCTATCTTAATTATGCATGGACAAAGTTGATTTGCATATCCAAATACTCAGGCTTGTGGCATGAACTAGTAATAAGAGCTGCTTGTTGGTTGGATGCAGAAGAATGAAAAAAAAATAAAATGAAATCATAGACTTCCCAAGTACCCTAGCCTATGTACTAAACTGACCCTCTCACCCTCCCACTAATATAACTGTGCTACAGTTGGCTGAATTCTTTATCTTTACTTTTTCTCACCCTACAACAAAAGCACCCCAGCCGCCTCTTGGGAGCTCCACATACTTGTCCACTAGATTTTCTTAGTCTTCAGAGGATAATCCGGTGAATTAAATCTGTGCCTAGATCATGTGTTATCTATATCAGCTAGGATCTTACTTTCACCATCTGTTTTGTTTTTAATTTTTAATATTTATTTTTAATATATTTTAATTTTTAATATTTTATTGAAGAACTGTGATTTACAAAGATGGCCCTAGTAGTATTCAGGCAAGTAGTGTTGCAATATCATTCGTACCACCAGTGTCTATTTCCATCCACTAGCGTGCCCAGATCTCCTGCCAACATACCCTTCCTCCTTAACAGGAACATTTAAAAAAACTTAAATTTATTCAAGCACTCTGGCTACAAAATTGTACATTGTTGGGTTTCAGTCATACAATGTACACCATCCTTCCCCAGTGTGCTCTCATCTCTTCACAGATGTCTCCTGTTTTCCTCCCCAACCCACCCACACCTTGCTCTAGGGCAGGCAATTTGCTCTCTCTCTCTCTCTCTCTCTCTCTCTCTCTCTCTCTCTCTCTCTCTCTCTCTCTCTCTCTCTCTCTCTCTCATACAATGTACACCATCCTTCCCCAGTGTGCTCTCATCTCTTCACAGATGTCTCCTGTTTTCCTCCCCAACCCACCCACACCTTGCTCTAGGGCAGGCAATTTGCTCTCTCTCTCTCTCTCTCTCTCTCTCTCCATCTCTCCTCTCTCTCTCTCTCTCTCATCTCTCTCTCTCTCTCTCTCTCTCTCTCTCTCTCTCTCTCTCTCTCTCTCTCTCTCTCTCCTTTCTCTCTCTCCTTTTTTGTTTTTGTTTGTTCGTTTTTGGGGCGGGGCCACACCAGTTTGACGTTCAGGGGTTACTTCTGGCTATGCGCTCAGAAATTGCTCCTGGCTTGGGGGACCATATGGACGCCAGGGGTTCGAACCGCTGTCCATCCTAGGCTAGTGCTTGCAAGGCAAATGTCTTACCTAGAGCCACCGCTCCGACCCCCTCTTTCTACTTTTTGACACTGGTTTATACTATTGTTAATGGTGGGGTGCCTTGCCTCTTAGTTTCTTCACTTTCAGCACCGAGTTCTTGTCCAGAGTGATCAGATCCATCTATCAGTATCCTAGTAGGCCCTTCTCTACTCCAGCTACACTGGCTGTTCTTTGTGGCAAGCTTTCTACCAGGAGCTGGAACTCCTGATCTTTTACTCCATTGTCTGGGTATTATTATAATACGATCTCTTGTTTAGGAACATTTTTTAAAGTTTGATTATTGTACTTTGGGTCCCATGCATTCAGTATTGTTTTCTCTGTGGTTTGGATATTTGAAGATATCACACCTCCATATTACTGGTGTGTCCTGCCCCCTGCACCTGTTGCCTCCCCTCTGGGAATTCATTCCCCCCCTCAAAAAAAAACAACAACAACTAAAGATATAATATGTCCCTATGTAAAATAATTTAGGACTTAGAATGCAAAGTGTTTGCAAATGTACACCCAGGAAAGAATAAAATAGCAGGAAAGAATAGACTAGATGACAGATTTCTGCCAGCTGAAAATGTGTGCCAGACAAGCATAGAATAAAACTGCTCAGGTCCTTTTAATGTAGGGACACATAGTCAAAAATAGAATAGGAAATTGTCATGACTTTACTTTATACTTCTAAGAGAGCCTGCTGATTAGCTATGTGAAAAACCCAGCCTCTGATCTTTAGGTACCTATTGTATGTTAATGCCTGTCAACTTAAGTAGTGTCAGCCCAGGTAGGGGAGCAAGAAGGTACTGAATAAATGGCCAGCCTTTGACATTACTCATGACTGCTCAGGCAACGCTAAGCTTGGACAGTCTGGTATGTGTGTTTGTTTATCTTCTCTTTGTTTGTCTAATTCTCTAGGGCTGGGCCTTGTTGGCTCAGGCTGCTGGATTGGTTTGGTAGAATTTGTGACATTCTATCTCTCCCTTTCCCTGTTCTTTCTATAGTCTAGGATCAAGCATTTGCTCACCTTTGATGCTTTACATTCTCTTGCCATGTTGTTACATATACCACAAATAAGTGAGATCATCCAATATTTGTCCTTCTTTTTATTAATTTCACGAAACATGATGTCTTCCAATCCCATTGTATGATTTCACCTTCCCTTGAAGTCCCTATTGTATATATAAACCATGCCTTCATTATTCATTCATCCATTATTAGGCATCTAGGTTGATTTCATATCCTATTTAACATTAACCTATTCTAAGTTCCATAATGAACAATGGTGTTTATATGTCCTTTCTTTCTTTTTTACACACACACACACACACACACACACACACACACACACACACACACACACACACACACACACACACACACACACACACGCTCAGCACTCTCTACCTGCATCAGTACACCAAAGTTCTTGGGCTATGTTTCAGGCTTGGGGTTAGAGAGAAGTCAGCCCAAGGTCTGTGTTTTTATTTTTTTACAAAAAAAATTTACAAAATTGTTCATGATTGGGTTTCTGTTATAGAATATAAACCATCCTTTACCAGTGCACTTTTTCTGTCACTAATGTCCCCAGTTTTCCTCCTACCCACCTATTCCCCTGCTTGCCTTTGGGACATGCATTTTACTTCTCTCTCTCTCTCTCTCTCTCTCTCTCTCTCTCTCTCTCTCTCTCTCTCTCCTTTTTGACATTGTAGTTTGCACTATTGTTAATGAAGGGGCACTGTGCATTCACTTTATCCCCATTCACAACTTTGCCTCAAAAAATCTTGGAGCCAACTTAACTAAAGTGATGAAAGACTTATACAAAGCAAATTACAAAATTCTGCTTCAATAAATAAAAGAAGACACAAGCAAATGAAGACATATACCCTGCTCAAAAATTTGGAAAATTAACATTATTAAAATTGCAATACTTCCCAAAGCATTGTTATAGGGACTTAATGCAATCCCTATAAGAATACCCATGATTTTTTTTCAAAGAAGTAAATCAAACACTCTTGAAATTCATTTGGAACAATAAACATCCACAATTAGCTAAAGCAATCCTTGGAGAAAAGAAAATGGGAGGCACTACTTTTCCCAAATTTAAACTGTACTACAAAGGTATATTCATTGGAATATAGGTAGACCTTCAGATCAATGAAATAAACTTGGGTATTCTGAGATTGACCCCAAAGTATACAATCAATCAATTAATCTTTGTTAAAGGGGGAAGAAATACAAGTGGAACAAGAGAAGTTTCTTCAACAAGTGGTGTTGGGAAAACTGGTCAACTACATGCCAAAAATGAACACAGATCTTGGGCTGACTTCTCTCTACTCCCAAGATTCTTGTTGTATTGATGCAGGTAAAGAGAGCTGAGTTATGGCCTTTAAAAGGGACCTTGCCCTGCTTCCACCCAGCTCAGCTGCCACTGCAACCACAGTGTACGTAGTACAGTGCTTTCACAGCAGCTAGCCACTGTATTCTTCATACTTGCATGAGTGGAAGGGACATTTGTTCTGGTCAAGATCATTCTCTATATTGCTAAAAGGCTCAGAATTAAAGGATCTGTTGCAGTGAAATTGATGGCATAGGAACATGTTCATAATATATATTTATGGGAGCCGCCCAAGAGATGCAGGACTAATGTTTTGGTGTTCAGACCTTAGGGCTCAAAATGGGACTCATCCACTTACATGCAAGGACTATGGTCTACCACATGAGCAACTCCCCTGACCCAAAAAACCATTTTCATTGAAGTCTGTTTCCTAAGAAATTGATTCCAAATTATTTTGAAGAACAAAGTAAAAGTATCAGTAATTTACCTAAGTAAAAGTGTAACTCCACCCTGGATTTAGGTGTACCTACCTGAGACCCGCCCTTTTCAGGGAGGGGTCTTGGGAACTGGATATTAGGTGTAACCTTACCTGCAAGGCCCCTCCCATTCCGGGGAGTGGTCTTGGAAGGTTATATAAAGCCTTTGACCCAGGGGATTAGGGTCTTTGCCTCTTTTGGTCTTTGACCAGCATGGAGGTCAAAGGAAGATGGCTGAAAGGAGTTAAGATGCAGGGCCAAGAATAACTAGTGCTTGAAAGGTTATGAGTAGGCCACACACATGTGGTGGATAGGGTATGAATAAAGCTGATGCTTCCTGATGCCTGCCTGTGAGTGAGTTCAATACCCATCGCTTTCCTGGACCCCAGACCCGCTGGTTGATGGGGGATGAAGCCACGTGGCCTGGGATGGCAGAGAAAGGCCTCCATCCATCTCCATCCAGCACCATCCTTAATTATTTAATTCTACATAAAAGAATTGGGGAGGCTCCTAAACATGCCCTGGAGTCTCAGGGTCCCACACGCTTATCTTAGCTATTGTCAGTTCTTTAACAATATCATTCTTAGTCTTAATTGATTTCATGCAAGGGCCCAAGGATGGGTGCTGCTGATACTCTGTAGTGACAGGATTCTATGGGCAACTCTGGAAGTGCTACAGGCTGCAGAAATGCACTCAGCAATGCTTGGATGACCATGTAGTGCTGGGAATTAAACCAAGGTTGGATGCATGCTAGGCCCTAATACCCTAATCTCTGGACTATCTGCTGGCCCCTCTGTGATAAGATTTTTAAATGTCTTTTCGTTCTGGAAGAAATATGTGCTTCTACTGTTACTAGGTAGTAAATTATTACAGGTCCTAATGCATGACTCCTTAGCCCAATAGTCTCAATACAGCATTTTTCAATAAAGGGGTTATTGCATGATAACTTGTTGTTGGCTTCAGCTGCACATCACTGAAAATCAGGACATGTGCCCCTTTTTCCATGCTTATCTAGCTGCTGCTGTACTCTCCTTCCTGCTGTGTGTGTCTGAGTGATTGCTTCTCAGACATTCACGAATTCTTATATTGGTTGTCTCCTTTGCTCAGGATCTAATTCTATAGCTGTGGAAGGGAGGTTTGTGTTTTGCTAGAAGCTGTGGTAGAATATGGGATAATGGAAGATATAAAGATGAAAAAATTGCA
Source organism: Suncus etruscus (assembly GCF_024139225.1). Classification (NCBI taxonomy): domain Eukaryota; kingdom Metazoa; phylum Chordata; class Mammalia; order Eulipotyphla; family Soricidae; genus Suncus; species Suncus etruscus. Next base: position 20,258,073 of record NC_064853.1, read on the forward strand.
AGACAAGATGGAAGGTCACTGACTCACAATGATTGTAGATCCAAATAAATGTCACGTACTCCTTAAGAGTGCTTTGTGATGAACTAAATGCCATTCACAGTTTTAATAGCCACAACAACTTGATCTTCTCACAATAAACTACTATTTCAAGTTCTTCTGCCCTTTAATTCACTGCTCTCTCTTCTTCACCTGTAAAAAGTCTAAATTTCTGGGGATTGGATAGACGGTATAGTGGATAGGGCACTTATCTTGCAAGTGGCTGAAGAGAGTTTGATCCCCAGCACCTCATATGGTCTGCTGAACCCTGCCAAAAGTAATCCCGTGCCTGCCAGGAGCTATTTCTGAGCAGACAGCCAGGAGTAACCCCTGAGCAATGCCGGGTGTGGCCCAAAAACCAAACGAAAAAAAATACACATGACTCACTGTAAGTATCTCCCCCTGAAAGCCTTTCTTTGAATTAAGAAGACTTAGTAATATCTTTCTTGCTTTTCAGAGCACCAAGCCTATACATGCTATTTGTATGGGTACCTCTACTAGGTATTTGAATATAATTATATTTGTCTTACTTATTCATCTCTGTACCTTTTATTTTTAATGCATGTCTGGTGGTGAGTAGATGGTTCACTTGGCAGATGTAATGTAAAGGCAAGCAAGGTGGTTAATATCAACTTCATTTGAAAAAGGAACAAACAAAAAATTTTGAATGAGTCCAGTTACTCAACTTCTCTTAACTACTTACTGAGTGAGGAATCTGAGACTTGAACCTTATAGTTAGACTCCCAAACATGTGCTCTTTTCAGCACTATGAGTTGTGGTCATCACCATTAGCATTACCATCATCAATCCATTGCCATCTTCATCACCATTAATCACTATCTCCACTATTATTATTTTCTTTCCAGTGCCACCTGAGCTGAGAACATATTAAATATTAATTGAGTGAATCGATGAAATTGAATTGCAAAGTAACTTTGGACAAGTGGGATTCTTTTCCTTTTTTTATTTAAGTAACAAAGGAGTGTCATATGTCAAATTTTCTTTACAGGTATGATGTGTAGGTATACATAGGATCTCATGACTTATTTGCTGTGAGTTGTCTTTCACTTCATGTGGAAAAGATAGGTCATTCAATGCAGAAAAAGTAGTCCTGGGCCAATGAAATGGAATATCCTCTCTTCTTTTTCCACTCAATACTTGGGTAAATCACAGAGCACAAATTCCTTTTACTAGCATCAAAGCCATCATAGATCCTAGATCCCAGCATCCTGGTGTGTGTGTGTGTGTGTGTGTGTGTGTGTGTGTGTGTGTGTGTGTGTTGAGAGGTGAAAGGGACAGATTGGGGACACACACACACACACACACACACACACACCACAAAACACAAAGGCTAGTTAGACAAAGGTTGAGGTAAAGCAGGCAGAGAAAAAAAAATGAGCCATGGCCATATTATTCTAGATTTCTGGAAGCCTGTCCAAAGGAGATTTTAGGATTTGACTCATATATATGCAATTCTTATTTGCCAGTGCTATTTTAAACAATTCTCAGTTGGGAGGCTGGCAGCTCTGATTGCTTCTCAAAGTCCTGTCTTTTATCACCATCATTTTGTTCATGCGTAAATTCAGGCTGCTCCCCCACCTCCTGTTTCCTTTCTCTCTTTGAGTTGAGAAGTAAGCAAAATGCAATTTAGTAACTGGGCTAAAAGGGAACTGGGTTACTTCAGAGAGGTCTTGTTGGTTTAATTGACTTGTTTGCTTCCGAATGAGTCATGATCAGTCTGAGATGAGTTGTTTGTCCTTAGCTAGATGATGGTGATAGGGCTTTAAAATAGCATCCCTCCTCCCTCCCACCCTCCCTCCCTCCTACCCTCTTTCCCTCCCTTCCTCCCTCCCTCCTTCCTTCTCTTCCTTCCTTCCTTCCTTCCTTCCTTCCTTCCTTCCTTCCTTCCTTCCTTCCTTCCTTCCTTCCTTCCTTCCTTCCTTCCTTCCCTTCCTTCCTCCCTTCCCTCCTTCCTCCCTCCCTTCCTCCCTCCCTCCCTTCCTTCCTCCTTCCTTCCCCCCCCCTTTTAAATATTATCTTTATAATTATGATGGATATTGGGTCTAGCTTTGAAGAAATTGGTCTTCTCTTCAAATTGGCAAAGACTAATGAACAAACATGTATGCATTTAGACAATGACTGAACTTCTAAATTCTTAAGTGTTCTCTTCCCCAAGGTCAAGTTTAGCCCAAACTTCTCGTTCCTCCTTTTCCTGCTCTCTCTGCCTCATCTGCACAGAGGTAGTTAAGGTTCCCAAAGGGATTTTCTCAAACAGGTGTTTACATTCTTAAACTTCCAATCTGGATATTTCTGGAAACAGGTAAATTGAACCTTTGAGTTCAATGTACAGGTCTTAGCAGCAGGGAGTGGGAAATTTACTAGCAGAATGGAAGGCTAAGTTACGATTTGGCAACCTTCTGTAGATAGAGGTACATAAGAAACTGTTCAGCACAGCTTCTGATATCTAGTTGGTCTCATGGCCTTCTACATGTCTTCGGAAAGAAGGAAGGCGGGGTGGGGGAATGAGAATAAGAGAAGGTAGGGAAGAGACAGTGCTCCTTTCCTGGTTCCTTCATTACCTCTGACAGATGTTGGACTTCACAAGTACCTATTATAAGTCTTTTTTTTAATTTACCCTGTCTTATGGAAAAGCTATTAGACACACACACACACACACACACACACACACACACACACACACACACACACACACACACACCAGGGTGTAACTCCAGATCTGCTAAATCAAAATCTGTATTTGTTTTTGTGTTTTGGGTCACACCCAGCAGCACTCAGAGGTTACTCCTGGCTCTATGCTCAGAAATCGCTCCTGGCAGGCTTGGGGGACCTTATAAGGCAAATGCCTTACCTCCATGCTATCTCTCCGGCCCCAAAATCTGATTATTTTTTAATTTGCCTTTTTTTTGAATTACAAGTCTTTCACATTTATATTTAAGGTACATAGTGATAGTGAATTAGGGCAATTTTCACCATCAGTGTTGAACTCCCTCTGCCATTTTTCCCAGCATGCATCCCATGCCTCCACCCTTTGCCCCCTGGATTGCTGGTGTGGCAGGTCCCTTTTGTGTATAGCTTGTTGTACTTCGGGTCTCTTGATTCTATTGTTGTTGACTTTGAGTTGGGTATTTAGGTCTGATCATGTTTTATTTCCACTCAATGCTCATGAAATTGCTTTGCCCCTGGTACCAACCACTTTTTTTTCTCAGTTTGAAGGAAGACATAGAAATATGATGCAGAACAAGATGATTCATGTTTTATGGTTCTGTTAGAAAAAAAAACAAAAAGCAAAAATAAAAACAAAACAACAAAAAAGAAAGAGAAAGAAAGAAAGAAAGAAAGAAAGAAAGAAAGAAAGAAAGAAAGAAAGAAAGAAAGAAAGAAAGAGGCTGTTGTGGCAAGTTTTCTTGGTTTTTTTGGTTGTTGTTTTTGTATAGGCACAGTAAGTACTAGGTAAATTAGAAAGAAAATTTCCTTGGCCTAAGAGATACAGGGTGTCTCCACCCTTGAAGCATATTGTCATGAGACCAACTACAGGCTTCGGACATGTTCATTGTCGAACCCCAAGGTCTTTCTTTATGATGTCAGGAAATGTCCTACTCAGTTTGGTTGTTAATGTCAGTACTCTATTCTGTGTTTTTCTCTCTCCCTCTGACTTATTTCACTCAGCATAATAGATTCTATGTATAGGAAAATTTCATGACTTCATCTCTCCTGATGGCTGCATAATATTCCATTGTGTATATGTACCACAGTTTCTTAAAAAAACACACACACAGAATAGTCTCACTCATCTATGGGATTTAAGAAAAATAAAAGACATTTTTGCAGTAATTCTCAGAGACAAAAGAGATGAGGTCTGGAAGGTCCAGCTCACTACATGAAGCTCACCACAAAGAGGGATGAGTGTTGTTAGAGAAATAACTACATTAAGAACTATCATAACAATGTGAATGAATGAGGGAAGTAGAAGCCAGTCTAAAGTACAGAGGAGGGTGAGGTGGGGAGGAGGGAGATCTGAGACACTGGTGATGGGAATGTTGCACTGGTGAAGAGTGGTGTTCTTTGCATGACTGAAACCCAACTACAATCATATTTGTAATCAAGCTGTTTAAATAAAGATATATATTAAAAAAGAAGAGGGGAATTAAAGCACATCCTTCCAAAAATATTAATAAAGTAAATGACTTAAAAAAACAAAGTCATCTATAATTGGAGATCTTGGTTAAAATCTGTATTTTTAACACCATCTGAACATGCATTGACATGTTTAGTCTTTTTTTTGGGGGGGGGGGTTCACACCCAGCGGTGCTCAGGGGTTACTCCTGGCCTGTGCTCAGAAATCGCTCCTGGTAGGCTCGGGGAACCATATGGGAAGCCGGAATTTGAACCTCTGTCTGTCCTGGGTTGACTGCGTGCAAGGCTCAGGGCTTACTCCTGGCTCTATACTCAGGGATCAATCCTGACAGGGTTGGGGGACCATATAAGTCACCAGGAATTGAACCTCAGTGGACATCCTGTAAGACAAGCACCCTACCTCCTGTCCTAATAGTAATGTTCTGAGAACTTTGTAAAAAATACTTTATTGGGTCCGGAGAGATAGCACAGCGGCGTTTGCCTTGCAAGCAGCTGATCCAGGACCAAAGGTGGTTGGTTCGAATTCCGGTGTCCCATATGGTCCCCTGTGCCTGCCAGGAGCTATTTCTGAGCAGACAGCCAGGAGTAACCCCTGAGCACCGCCGGGTGTGGCCCAAAAACAAACAAACAAACAAACAAACAAAAACTTTATTTAAATACTGTGGATACAAGGATGTTTGTAGTAAATCTAGTTTTTCTTCCCACAGTGACAAAGTTGTTTGTGATTGAGTTTCACTTATACAATATGTAACACCCTTCATGAGTGCACATTTCCTGCCACTAATATTTGATCATTTTAAAGATATGCATCTTACCATTGTCCTATTTGACTTCTTCCTGTCTTCCTTTGCTATCTAGACACTTGCTTCTTAAACTAGGAATTAGGAGCCATATGTAGTTTTGTAACTAGATATGGGGAAGAGGGTCATGAAAAATCTTAGAACAGTAAAAGCCTTCTGAAGGTACAATGATAAAATAGTAATTAAAAATCAACTATCATAAATCTGAGGTGTTTCTGGAATATCGCCTTTGTTATATTTCTTGGACAAAAAGGGGTTGTGAATAAAATAATTTGAAGAAGACCTACTTTAGAATTAATAAAATGCTTTGGTTTGGTTCAATCCCCAACATCCCATATGGCCCGCTGAGCACTGACAGGAGTAATTACCTAAGTGCACAGCCAGAAGGTACCCCTGAGCACCTCCAGGTGGGACCCAAAAAAACAAAATAAATTCTTGGTTGGAAAAAGCCCTAAGATCTGCATTGAACTGACCTCACCTCTCCAACCCAGACTTGTATCATTTGTCTTTTTAATTTCACTGCTGCATCCACACTGGTCTACACCACAGGGCCTTTGCATGGCTATTTCTCATTGTCTTAAGTGTTCTTTCTTGATTTCATTAGTATTGGTTCTTTTCTTGTGACTCAGAGTGAAGCTCAAATGTTATCTCCTTTAAACAACCTTTTTGAACCTATAATCTAAATTTGCTTCTATTGCTTTCTCTACCAATGATCTGCATAGCACTTGCCACCGACTTTATATTTATTTGTATTCTGGTTGTTATATAGGCATAAAAATACTAATACTAAGTCTCTTCAAAACTCTATACTCTTTTCAACCAGGCCAAACTTGTCTTATTTTTAGTAAGTATTACAGTATTGGGGTATACAAAACACAGGCAATACCATATTTTTACATATGGAGTCTTAGAATAGTTCTGCTTTTCCACACTTGCCAACTAGAACCCCAGTCTGAGGAAAGTGAGAAGCCAAGCATCACCTGAAGAAGAACAGATACTACACAGAGGATTTTGGAAACCCATTCTTTATCATACTTCTCCCCTGTGGCCATTTATTTCTATAAAAATGTGTAACTAGAAGACTGAAAAGAAAAGAATACCAGGGTCAGACGTTGTGGGCTTTTGAGAACAACTTCAGCTTTTTATTTTTCCCCCTTTCCAGAGAAGTGAGAGAATTTTTTAAGAGACAAAAGTGCTTCTCAGAGATGGAAGTTAGTATCTCATTTTGGTGTGTTACATTTATTAATGCAGTGGCTGGCTGCCGTGACTGACTACTATTTAAATAGTGTGATTCTTAAATCTCTCATTTCTGGCCTGGTTAGGTGGGAACAAGAGGAAGAAACAAGTATTAATGGGATGAGCTAACAGATACAATGTGAAGTGCACATTTTGGGTGGGTGGGGGAGTATAGGGAGCTTGGGCCATAGTAAGGGCTTTCTACTGACTGTGTTCAGCGAACGCCTGACAGTGCTCAGGTGACATATGCAATGCCCTTTGTGTAGGCATGAGTCTTCACTTCAGTGCTATTTCTACAATCCCTGAATTACATTTTTTAACTCATGAAAGTGACCAGGTCAAAATGATCAAAGCATGAGAGAAAAGAGTGATGGAGAATATGAAAACTTCTCCATGGTTGCATTTCATCTATTTAGTCTGGTCTATAATCCAGCTGCAAATTTCTGTGAAGAGAACCACCAAGTGTACAATGTATCTAGAGAAAATGAAAGATTGAACAATATTATCCTCTAATTCTCATGTTCATTGTATGGAAACTCTGAAATAGAATGGTTCCACATTACAGATGGAGACAGGCTAATTAATTTGGCTAGAGCCATGGTCGGATTGTACAGAGTCAAGTTGGTGCTTCTGTTTCATTTTTGAGGATCTTTGAAGCATGTATGACATATCTCTGACAACTTGTTAATGATTTATATTTTTAATATATTTAAACACCATGGTTACAAACATGTTTGTAGTTGGGTTTCAGTGGTAAAATGTACATCCCCCCTTTCACCACTGCAACCTACCTGCCACCAATGCCCCACATCTCACTTCTCCCTCACCCCCTGCCTGTCTTCGAGACAGGCATTCTATTTCTCTCACTCACTACCATTATCATGATACTTGTTGGTGTAGTTATTTCTCTAACTGCACTCACCTATATTGTGGTAAGCTATATATTGTGAACTGGTCCTGCCAAACCTTATCTGTATTGTCTCTGCAATTATTAACATACTGTCTTTTATTTTCTTAACTACTAGAGATAAGTAAGACTATTCTGTGTCAATTTATCTCCTTCTGAACTATTTCACTCAGCATAATAGTTTCCATGTCCATTTATGTATAGGATAACTTCATGACTTCAGTTTTCCTGATGGCTGCATAGTATTCCATTGTGTATATCAGGGGTCTCAAACTCAATTTACCTGGGGACCGCAGGAGGCAAAGTTGGGGTGAGGCAGGGCTGCATAACGGGTTTCACCAAAAAAAGTCCTGATACATCATTATTAACAGTTTTAATTTTTTCTTCTGAACATGAATAGAACATTGAGTGAAGATCATGAACAGTTCTTCTGAATATGGCATCTTTTGCCTATTCCTTGCTGCCAGAGACTTGACAGCACTTCTTCTCACAAATCTGAACCACATTTGGCTTTAGAGAAGAAGCAGTTGGGCTTGAAGATGATCATCATAAGTCTAGACCTGTACTTTGACGTTCAATGTGGAGAATAACTTTTCACACAAATATGTGTTCCCAAAAAGGCACATGGTGGGCTTGAACATTCGGGAAAGCTCAGGGAAGCTGGGGGGCAATTCTCTCTAAATATTGCCCATGCAGCCTGCTTTTCCATTAATCTCCCTGAACTTGGCTTTGAGATCAGAGTTGCATTGCAGGTCAGTGAGCTACATTTGAAGCACAGGAGGGGCATCTTGCACATCAAAGGAAAAGGGGTCCACAAAATTTGGAAAGTGGCTCTGTGCTTTTTGAAGTCTGCAAATCTGTGATCAAATTCCTTCTCTAGCCTAAAAACAGCATCAACATATTTCTCACCACTGATTGTTATGCCTTCATCCACAAGTTTCTTGCATGCTTGAAAATGGCAAAGGTTTGTCTGAGAGAGCTGGGATTTCTATAACACAAGTTTTGTGGAGAATGCTCTCACGTTGTCATAAGCAGCACTGATAAGCTGCCCCAGGCCTTGTAACATCTGTTTAGTACATTCAGCTTATGTGTGATGCCAACAAGAAAAGCTAAGTCCATGAGTCATTTGTGATCACTCAACTCAGAAACAGCATTCCCATCCTTCTCCATGAAGGCTTTCGCTTCTTCTCTCAACTCAAAAAGTCTTTTCAGGGCATTTCCCCTGTTAAGCCAACGTACCTTGGTGAAATAGAGCACATCTCCATATTCTGACTCCATTTCCTCTAAAAAAGCACGGAACCTCCTGTGCTTTAAGCCCCTGGATCTGATTTGGTTAATGCATTTCACAACAACAGACATCACATTGTCACACAGCAGGCATTTACTGCAAAGGGCCTGCTGATGGATAATGCAGTGAAGACCAATGGCATTCTCTACACTCTCCTCTTCAAGTTTATTTTGAACAAGTGCCACCAGTCCATTTTTCCTCTCTGTCATCGATGGTCCTCCATTGGTTATTATTCCAACAAACCTCTTCCATGGCAAACCTGCATTCTCAATGGCATCACACAGATGCTGAAATATCTCATTAGTGGTGGTCTGGCCATGCATTGGAATTATTGTGAGCAGCTCCTTTGTCAATTAAAAATTCCAATCAACACCACGGACATAAATTTTGAGCTGCGCAGTGTCTGTTATGCCTGTGCCCTCATCAAGAGCAACTGAGTATGCATCAAAACATTTGGCTTTCTCACACAGTTGATGGTAAATGTCACTTGACATGTCAGAAACACGCTCTGCCACAGTGTTGGCAGAAAGGCTGATTTTGCTAAACTGACCTTTCTTTTCTGGACAGATAATACTTGCAGCCTGTAACATGCATTTTTCAACAAACTCTCCTTCTGTGAATGGTTTCCCTGCCTTAGAAATCATCTCACTAACCATGTAACTATCTTTGACTGATGCAACATTCTCTTTGGTTGCTTTCTGGAAGAAATCTTGTTGCCTCATGCATTTTTTAACAAACTCTCCTTCTATGAATGGTTTCCCTGCCTTAGTAATCATCTCACTAACCATGTGACTAGCTTTGACTGATGCAACATTCTCTTTGGTTGCTTTCTTGAAGAAATCTTGTTGCCTCATTAGACATGCTTTAAGACTGGCAACCCGCTTGGCTCTCTCATTTCCTTGATATTTTGCACATTCCTCGGCATGTTTAGTTGAATAATAGTGTTTCAAGTTGTAGTCCTTGTGCACTGCAACTTTCTCTGAGCAAATAAGACATGTGGGGATGCCCCTGTGCTCAACAAAGACATACTGCGTATCCCACTTTTCCTGAAATTGTCTGTGCTCGTCATCAGTCTTTCTCTTCACTGCAGACTATGATGAATTCATGATGAAGGTATGACAAAATCTAATTCTGTAATAAACTTCTCTCCCTTAGGCCTCGGATAATGCAAGGGACAGCGGGCAGGAGCAGCAGAAATGACGTCTGCGCTAGGCGCAAAGTATTTGCAATTATTCAGTTACCAAATATTCACAATAAAAATCGCATTAGTAAGAAAAAAATCGCAAAAAATTGCATTAACATTTGCATACCCCAACAGAACTGCTTGGGGTATGCAAATGTTTAATGCAAATTTTTTCTTACTAATGCGAGTTTTATTGCGATTATTTGATAAGCAAATAATCGCAAATACTGCAATATTTGAAGGCCGGCCGCAGGACACAAAATGTTGTATGGAGGGCTGCAAACGGCCCGCGGGCCGTGAGTTTGAGACCCCTGGTGTATATGTATTATAGTTTCTTTAGTCACTAGTCTGTTGTTGAACATCTGAATTATTTCCAGATTCTGGCTATTTTAAATAGAGCTCTAATGAAGATATGTGTGCAAAGGCTATTTTTGTATTGTGTTTTTGTGTTTCTAGGGTCTGTTCCTAGGAATGGTATTGCTGTATCATATGGGAGTCTACTTTCCATTTTTGAGAAATCTCCATATTGTTTTCCAACTCATGAATGATTTAAATCAGAAACCACTTCTCAATATTTTTAATAAGGTCTTACTAGTGTTGTTTGTGGTGAGGAGAGAAGGCATGGGGCCATTTTGGGAGATTCTGCACCTGACAGTGTGGACTGGTTAGTAGTACCTGTGGTGTTTGTCATGCAGTGCTGGGTTCCAAATCCCGATCTCATATACAAGGTATATACTCTACCACTTGGATGATCTTAACCACACCTCAGTTATTTTTTAAAATTTTCTAACACCAAAGATAAAATTTTACACATATCAGGAAATGCTGATAGCTGATACCTTCATCAGCAAGTGAATTGATCAGTTTTGACCCTTCCTTAAACCAGGTAAATTTTAGCTAAATAAATTTGAGGTGGAAAGATCAGGGCTTGGATGCCAATGAGACTATTTGCCATATGACTTTGGGCAAAGTGCACATTTTTCTACACCTTGATCTTTTTACCCATAAAAAAAGCCAGAGCTATATGGGAGAACAAGTTGTTTGTGGATTGAATGAGGGGGAAAATATGAATATATGGAGCAATAGCTGGTATCCCAAAACATGTTTGTGAAGCTCAAGCTCAATTTTCTGGGATGCCACCTCCCTGAATGTTCTATACATCTCTCCCCTCCCCCTCTATTTTCTCTTTCCACTCTCTTTCTCCTCCTCTGTGTCCATCCAGATTATAAATTCAAAGCTGAATTCACCCTCTCAGACACCTAAGAGATACGTGTGAGTAGGCCGAAAGACCTTTAAGAAAAGACCAATATTTGCATATCTATTATAACTACTCACTGTTCGACTTGTTTCATTACAATTTCTATTTGGATAATATGTAAGGTCAATACTGTCACTGTTCTGGAAAATTCATTTTTTATTAAAGCAAAATGCACTGTATTTATAGAGATAACACCTTAAATGCTACGAGAGTAGGCACAGCAATTACACCGGTTCCCTTGATGGGGGCAGCTTTACATGCTCCAGGTTTTATCCTGTGTTATAAGAAGAGCGATCTCAGCTGTGCTTCCTATGTTATTGGGCTTCAGACCTTGACCATTCTTTCTTATATACCAGAGAGCCTTGCGATAACCCCATTGAGAGAAACACACCTAAGCAGATAGCTCTCCTGTCTGCAGCTAGCCCTATGCTGGGTGCTTCTGTATGCTTTCCTATCAGAATATCCACCAAGTTATTTGCTTACCTTTCCCATTAGACTATGAATTACTAGATAGCACTATAGTATCTGGAAAATTCATAAGATAAAACAATACTTATTAATACCTATTCAATAAGTAAAAATGAATGCCTGACACCAACATAGTATTTAGTAATTGTTTTATTTATTTATTTATTTATTCATTTATTTATTTATATTATTTTGGTTTTTGGGTCACAGCCAGCAGTGCTCAGGAGTTACTCTTGGCTCTACGCTCAGTAATCGCTCTTGGCAGGCTCAGGGGACCATATGGGATGCCGGGATTCTAACCACCGACCTTCTGCATGCAAGGCAAATGCCTTACCTTCATGTTATCTCTCCGGCCCCAGTATTTAGTAATTGTTCAGTTATCTTCTCTTATGAAACTAGAATGTATAGTGAAGAAAAAAATACACATAGCCAGGAAGTAAAAAGATCTTGAACTCATATTCTGATTGTGCTATTTTTTTTATCATTTGGGGATATGGGGCCCCTTATTAATTTAACTATATGAAATTGTTTCCTTTTTAATTAAAAAGGGAAATAATGAAACTAGGGGGATTATTCAACAGGCTTTGTATGTAGGAGATCTAGGTGTGATCACAGCACCAGTGAAAGTGACCCCAGAACACTGACTTGAATGTAGCTTTTAGGCATTGGCAAGCATGGCTTATTTTACCCAGAAACACAAAACATATGAAAGAAAGTATTCATTTGCATTTCCTAGTATATATAATGGATACAAATTAGTTAAGATTTCAATTTATTTCACTTCTTCCTTTTGACTCACAAAGAAATAAATACAAATGTAATTATTTACTTAGTTTTCAGTGTATTACACCCAGGTTGACAAGTTTAATTAAATTGTTTAGAAATCTTTTGTACTTACATTTTGTAATATTTTCTACAAAGTTTTACCTTTTATTTTGCGTTTTTTCCTTTCTGTTGTATTAATAGAAACTAATAAGTTCTAGTGGTGTGGGGTGGTGAGGCCGTTCTTGGCTCAATCTGGTGCCTGCAACCCCTATGGCCGGTGGGTCTGAAGGTTGCAGGGTAGTTGAGGCTAAATAATTTCACAGGAAGTCAGTTGAAGTTTCAGGAGAAATCAATCTTTATTAGAAGGCCCTAACCACCATGTGGTACATGTCTTTTAAGCTAAGCAGCTTCTTCCCTGCTCCTCTGCATCCATCCTGGCTACCTATGCTCTATCCCTCTGCTGCATCTGTCTTTCTCTCTCCCTTACCCCAGGAACCTTGTCTATTCCCAACAGCAGGCCCTTCCCCGAGTGGGTAGGGCTGACCATCCAGGTGGGATAGGCAGGAAGTTGAGGGAGGGTTAGGTAATACTTTCCACTAATTTCTAGCTCAATAAGTAATGGTAGTCATATGATTTTGGTAGAGTTGAGTATGGAGTTCCTCAGATATGGGTTCTTGAGTCCCTAACTCTCACAGTCCACTCTCTTTATTAAGACACTGACATCAAGTTCCCAAGTATTTTCTCTTGTCATGCGGTCTCTGGTCAAGGCCACATTGATGTGTTTTAAGTTTTTATTTGCATATTCAAACTTCAACTTTATATGTGATTGAATGGAATCAACTAATTGAATGAAATCAACTAACAAGTAATCAAAATGCAATAGGTGATGTCGTATATTTTGAATAATTAAGATAATGGTGAATATAATTGATTTATACACTAAAATTGAGGTTTTATCTGACAAATGAAATATTGCAAAGTATGAAATTCACGAAGCAAATGTACTTTAGGAAAAAGACTGGTAGAAATAGAAACTCTGAGATTTCCGAGGTTAAATCTGTGACACAACTGGAGACAGTAATATCGATGTTTGTAGAGCACACAGTGTGAATGGCACCTCCTGGAGTTGTAGAATGTATCCATATTGGTAAACTCATTCGCTATCCCCTGACAGTCTTTGGCTTCTGTGTTAGATGAACAGAAATATCAGTATTTGAAGAATCAGAACTTGTCTCCCATTGAGATGACACCCTTGTTCATATGTCAAAATGTATTTCTCGCTAAGTGGAGCTTTCTTCCTCTACAAGTGCTGGAAACTTGTTGACTAATTCTAGGTTTTCTTGGGTATTCTTCAATCTATAGTGGATGTTTATTCTTAGTGTTATCAGTGAGGTGGGATTGCATAAATTTGCATGAAGCTCTTTGAAAACCTCAGCATGCACAATCAGTGTGTCATTTCTGGAATTCACTCCAAGCTACAATGGATTTAGAGAAGACAGGAGATAACTGGTCACAAGAGGAAAGGGAAGTTTTCTCTTTTTATTATTATTTTTTTATTTAAGCATCATGAGTATGAACATGATTGTGGTTGGGTTCTTGGGAGGATGTTGGTGAAGTCTGTGTGCAGTCCATTGAGGATGTATTTTCCATGAGTTCATGCACTGACTTTGCAGATCTAATCAACTGGGGACTTACCTGGGAAAAATGGGTGCCCAGACAGACCAACAATATGTCCTTCCTCTTCCTGTGGAAGATTTAAAGATGAGGCTGGGCTGCAAGGGTAAAAATGGTAGTGATGGTTGCTTTATCCTAAGAAATTCAGTATATACACACTGGCTCTTCCCCTGAACTCCCACCTGCTCACACATCCAGAATATGCTCACTCTCTTAAAAATTTGCCCTTCTCATATGAGTTAGCAATGTTTCTAGGATCATGCCAGCTTCCATTTCTTTGCAAGAGTGAATATGATTTTCAATCTTAAGCAGTGCTCCACTTCATAGGTATTATAGTCAACTGAACATTCTCTTGCTTTTAGCTCAAACATTTCTCCTGAACTCCAGGAATAAATAAGAAAAATATCCATAGAATCACTATGTGGAGAAAAGTTTCTTCTCTTTACAGATTTGCAGTAAAGAAACTTGTGTGTGTGTGTGTGTGTGTGTGTGTGTGAGGTGTCAAAGCCAGATATCACACTTACTAAAAGCACTGTGCTGTTCTCAGTTCCCCTTTTCCATAAAAATTACCCAAGGAAACCACCCCTATTCAATCTTTCCAATCTCCCTCACTGGAGCCAGACAAGGTAAATTAGGGTCATGTGTCCTACTGGTGTACTGTTGAGTAAGTTTTTCTTTCTCTTTTTTAAATTTAAATTTTTAATTTTTATTTCAGTGTCTGACACCCTTTCAATGGTAGTATGCCAGTCATTTTATGAAGCCTCTCTAATTTAGAATTTCATATACTAAAGAAAACATTCCAACTCATCCACATGTCTCATTGAAGACTGGAGCAGGAAATGCTAAAGAACCACACAATTAGAATGATGAAGTAAAAAAGTTCCATTATTGAGTTCCAATATCTTATTTTTAAAGATAAAGGAGAATGACAAGTTCATAGTTGGTGTTTGTTCCTGAGATTTTATAACTAAGAGAAAGAAAAAGAGAGAGCTTTTAGAAATTTCTACCATCGTGTGATTTAACTAATCTCAAGGCAGGGCATGTGGTTGGGTAGAATGATCATAGATACCTCAGAAGTCTAATAGGTCAAATTTGGATTTAGTCTAACCACTGATTTTGTCAGCTTAAGAATATTGGTTAACTTCTTGGAGATTCAATTTGTGCAGGATAAATGGGAAAGGAATTGCTAAGAATTGTCCTTATTTGAGGTTTCTAGGAAACAGAATGCATGTAGGATAATTCAATGAATTGAATTTTATATAATCTGCTCACAAAGTACTAGAAGGACTAAAACAGCAACTTGGTGGAAGCGAAGTAGTCCAAGAGTTGGAAAATGTAAAAAGCCACTATCTCCCTAGAACTGGTGGACCAGAGAAGGGAAGGGCTACCAAAGTTCTGGCATTCAAGACCAGCTGCTCCAGAGGATAGGAATTTTTGGGAATTCTTCTATGAGATCTGGAGTTACAGAGGTGCTGCCTAATAGGAGCTCAGATTGTGATTTTTAGAGCAGACTGTTGGGAGCTCAAATCCTAAAAGATGAAGTTCAATACCTGGGACTCTACCCCAAACAAGTAGTTTAGAAGGGTCAAAGTGATAATGTTCTCTCTTCCCTTTTCTTCTATCCCTCATACTTCCTTTCTCCAATTTCCCTTCATTGACTCCTACTGAGGGAAATAAGGAGAAACCTTTCCATAAGAACACTTTGGGCATGCCATTATCTGGGGTTAGCCTCTCTGTTACAGAAGATAGACTTGGGAAGTATAGGAATGGATTTGAGACTAAACAGTAGATCCTTGCCCTGTATATTGAACTCCTCAATTGGGCTTCTCTCCTTTATACATTGTTGCTATGCTCCAGCATATATTTAAACATTAGAAGATCAATCTTATCAGGTGACCTAGAAATATTTAAACTTGTCTATATCGCCTGTCAACCTCCTGCCAAGGTCAAGGTGTCTGGGACTCTCCTCCTCTATATACCCTTTTTATATTAATCATCATCATCATCAGCAGCAGCAGCAGCAGCATTGTTATCCCATAAGTTCTGTAAAATGCCTTTATTATCAAGTGTTCGAGCTTCAGAACAACTCAGTGAACCATATAGTGAAATAGTGCTGAAATGGAGACAGAGAAAGGTTAGTGAAGTTTCTCAAAGTCACACTGTTAATTAAGGTAGATTCATGTTTGAATTAGTCTGACTCTAAGTTTAGTTCTTTTTTCCTACAGACTATTGCCTGCTCTGCAGGTGGGCCCACGGAACCCTGAAGTTTTCAACATTTTCATACGTGTTGTTTTACCTTTTCCTTCTACCAGGCAGTTGCTTTTATTTCCCATCAATTCCACATGACAATACTGAGCTTCAGTGAAATGACATGGCTTGCCTAGTGTCAAATAACTCTTTATTAAAAGAATCCTGGACAGATATCATATTATTTGTAACTCAGTGAGCTTCACCTCAGTCGAGCTAGTCAAGTTAACTTTTATGTGCCTGGATATGTCAGCTCAGATGCCTACACATGCTTGATGATTAGAATAAATTGTTGCATTTTGAAGGAATTTCTTCAGAACCCCAAATTTCTAGGGAAGGTGATTTACCTAAAGAATTCCATTTTCATCAACTTCCTATATTCCATTTTAGAATGCATAAGATATGTAATTGTGAGGAAAAGGGTTCCAATGTTTTTCTTTATTTTAAAGAAAATTAATCAAGGGCTTTCAAAGCCTTGAAGTAACTTTCAGTTTCTTTCCCCCTCTATTGGCTCTGCTTGTCTATTATTATCAAACAATTAATACCAATACCACTGCAGTTGTGTTTGTTGTGTAGAGGCCCAATGCAGACAGAAGGCAGGATCTTTTCATAAAACCTGAATAACAACTATTGCCAGTTCAGTGGGTGATGTCACAGAGCCCTTCATTTCCGCTTCTACCCAGGGAAATTTTGATCAGGCTGGAGGAAGTCTGACCATTCATCTGCGGCACGAAATGGATTTAGCGTCTGTATAGGCTGGACTCCCATATTTATCATCCAGTTAGACCTAATCAAAACGTTTTCCGTTTCACCTGGTAAGTGCAAAGGGCTCAGAGGAGGCTCTGAGCAATAGCAGTGGGCCCTCGCTTTCTCATCACTGCTGCTGTTGTTAAAAGTCCCGTTTCTCCTTTTTGTCTTGCTCAGAGTGGAGACAGGCAATCTCTCCCACCCACCCAGCCCCCCTTCTCAGTTTCCTAGAAGCTGATCTTGTCAGCCATACACACAAAAAAAATCTATGGAATTGACCCAGGAGGGGGAAGGAGGAAGGGCAAATGATGACTGCCCAGGAAGACTAAGGTCAGAGGTGAAGCTCAGAGCTGATAGATGAAACAAAGCTGCAAGAGTTCAGCTCCTTAGATAAAGAGGGGCTGCCCCCTCTTGAGATGGGGTGAAACAGAAATTTTAGTAAGCATTATGAGGGGAGTAGAGTATTTGGTGAATTTAATGGAGAGGAATAGGGGGAAAGGGCTTCAGATTAGAATGAAAATGTGGTCATGTCTCATCTATGGGTTTTAAGAAAAATAAAAGTCATCTTTGCAACAATCCTCAGAGACAATGAGAGGAGGGCTGGAACTTCCAGCTCACTTCATGAAGCTCACCACAAAGAGTGGTGAGTGCAGTTATAGAAATAACTGCACAGAGAACTACCATAATCATGTGAATGAATGAGGGAATTGGAAAGCCTGTCTGGAGTACAGGTGGGGGTGGGGTGGGATGGAGGGAGATTTGGGACATTGGTGGTGGGAATGTTGCACTGGTGAAGGGGGTATTCTTTACATGACCGAAACCTAATCACAATCATATATGTAATCAAGATGTTTAAATAAAGAAAAAAAAAGAAAATGTGGCCATGGAAGCTTCATGGAAGCTTCCAGTTGGATTGATGCAGCCTTTGCCAGGGAGCTGTGAGGAGGGTACTTGACAGCTCCCATTAGAGGAGAAGAAATGGAGTAAATCAAGCATTGTTTTTGTTAGGGGATACCCGAGAGACTGGGGGATAGAGGAGCCCCTGCTGAATTCATTATAGAGGGAGTACTGTTTTTAGGAGAAAAACAACGATTGCAGAAATACTCCCATTTCGTTGCATTGCATCCTGATGTGGACTGTACCAGAATGAAACGGCCCTAGATAATCTTGGAATCTTAAAGCTGATATAATTGTTTTCTCTTACAGAATGTTATCAATGACCTCTGTGACCTGAGGTCACAGAGAAAAGCAGGAGCTTGCAGTTGAGTTTGGTTCACCAGGGGAATGGGTTTTTCTCAACAGCAGTGCAGGAAGACTACAGGCAGGCTAAGCCTTGTTCCAGGGTGACTGTGATGTGTGCATATTTTTTCTAATATTATCTTTATTTAAGCAGCATGGCTACAAACATATTTGTAGTTGGGTTTCAGTCATAAAATGTACACACACACCCCATCACCACTGCAACCTTCCTACCATCAATAATTCCCATCTTCCATCTCTCCCACCCCCTTTCTGTCTTTGAGACTGGCATGCTATTTCTCTCACTCCCTACCATTGTCATGATAGTTGTTGTTGTAGTTATTTCCCTACCTGCACTCACCAATCTTTATGATAAGCTTTATATTACGAATTGGTCCTTCCAAACCTCATCTCTATTGTCTCTGGGTATTATTACCACACTGTCTTTTATTTTTCTTAAAACCCGTAGGTGAGTGAGACGATTCTGTGTATATCTTTCTCTCTCTGACATATTTCACTCAGCATCATAGTTTCCATGTCCATCCATGTAAGGAAAATTTCATGACTTTATTTTTCCCAACATAGTATTCCATTGTGTATATGTTCCACAGTTTTTAAGCCTCTCATCTGTTCTTGGGCATCTGGGTTGTTTGTAGATTCTGGCTATTGTAAATAGCACTGTAATGAACATATGTGTGCAGAAGGCATTTTTGTATTGTGTTTTTGTGTTTCTAGGGTATGTCTTTAGGAATGGTATCGCTGGATCATATGACAGCTCAATTTTCAGTTTTTCTGAGGAATATCCATATTGTTTTCCAGAAAGGCTGGACTAAAACATATTCCCACTAACAGAGAATGAGAGTTCCTTTCTCCCCACATCCTCACCAGCACTTATTGTTCTTGTTCTTTGTGATGTGTACATTCACATCTTTGGAGCAGAGGAATAATATGCCGGGCACTATCATTCTATCATTCCCTGTTACAGAGAGAAAGTCACATTTTCAAATATTAATGAACCTTAAGTCAATGCAAGCACAATAATATAAAGAAATTTTTGTCTTTAGCCACTCACTTCCACTTGCCACCGTTTTTACTCTCATGATGCAGAATTTGGTATCTAGTAAATTTTCATATAGTCTTAGTCCTTCTACCCCATTTTTAGATGAGAAAGCTAAGACAGGGAGTTGAGACTCAGATTGTTCTGCTCTGCTTTCTTGCTCTTTCGCTAAATACTCTCTTGATAAATACTCAATTTGCCAACATGAACCCTCTTTTCTCCTAAAATGCACCTCACATATCCCACAGACTGGACACTGACTTTCACTGAGCGTGTTCCTAAAGCAGCTAAAGATAAAGTAATGAGCCCCCAATAGTCTGAGATACCATTCTCATCTCTTACTCCTCCATCACTGAGGTTTAATCATCTTCTTTTATCTTTATCACAAGACGCATCTTTTAAAATCACCTGCTGTGCTCTCAGGAACTTTCTAAAACATCAATTACTTTATTTCTTACAATGACAAGATGAGTGGAACAACATTGCTTTAATAGTTGAGAAAACTGGAACTCAAAAAGATTACATCATTAGCCTCAGATCACACCACTTGAAAGTAACACAGTGGGGTTTAAACTCAGTGGTATTATTCCAATGCCTCCTACACTAAAAGGGATCATCATTCTTGTTTTTTAAAGGCAGTGTTGTCGTCGAGCAAACATAGTGGAATGGCCGCTATGTGTAGATCAAGAACAGTGGCAAACGCTGTATATCTGCAGTGAGGCTAAGTAAGTCTTTTGGTGCCTCTCTGAAATTTAAAAGAAAGGATGGAGGATCAATAATGTTTCTAGTCTCCCTTCCTTAATAATAAAAACAGACAGAAAGCTTTTTCATGCTAGATCCTCCATAGAGGATTTCTTATGCACTGTCTACCTGTATACATGCAAAATCCCTTGGATGCATAGGGTTTCTGCTCCTCTCTTCCCATATGGAAAACAATGTGTGAAATAGAGAAAATGGCTCCATGTCACAAAGGGTGATTTATAGCCTAGTATCTTCCCACTGTTCTTCACACAGCTTATGTGGAGTAACATGCCCTCCTTGATCTATAACTCATTGTCAGTAAAACTAACTTATACTCAGGCGACAATGTCAGAAATATTCTTTAGTCCATAGGTATAAGCTGTTCTTTAATTAGTAAGTCTATATTCATACTGTTCGTGATTATTCCTAATTTGAGTCCCCTTTCTCCTTCATATTTTTTTGTGTCTTGAATGACCCCTTCAAAAAAAAGGGGGGGGCAGAGAGATAGCATAGCAGTAGGGTGTTTGCCTTGCAAGCAGCCACCCCAGGATCAATGGTGGTTCGAATCCTGGCATCCCATATGGTTCCCCATGCCTGGCAGGAGCGATTTCTGAGTGCAGAGCCAGGAGTAATCCCTGAGCACTGCTGGTGTGACCCAAAAACCAAAAAAAAAAAAAATGCAAGTTTAAGTCTAAGGAACTGTTAGAATGGCCTCTATAGTTCACATAATTTTCGTTATTTCCCTTTCCCTACTCTTCCTGAGGGGGATGCAGGGCCAGCTAGTTTTAGTGACCCAGGGTGGATCAACGTGAGGGCTAGAGAATATGGTGATTCTTGGGTCTTGAAATGTTCGGGGGGGCCTTGGGCACTCTGGGTTGAACCTAGGTCAGGTGCACATAGGCACCCACCCTAACACCTGTACTATGTCCCCATCTCCTTATGATCTTTTCTTTTTTTATAAAGCATATTAGCCTACACTCTAGCTTAGTTCATTTTATTTATTTATTTAGTTAGTTAGTTATTAATAATTTCTTTATTTAAACACCGTGACTACAAACATAATTGTAGTTGGGTTTCAGTTATAACAAGAACACCCCCCCACTTTCACCGTGCAACCTTCCCATCACCACTGCCCCCATTTCTTCCCTCCTCACCCCCTTCTGTATTTGAGATAGGCTTTCTACATCCCTCACTCACTGACATTGTTATGATAGTTTTCAGCGTAGTTATTTCTCTAACTCAGTGCTTCTCAATTATTTTCTGTCATGCCCCCCCTAGGAAGAGGAAAACATTTCTCGCCCCCCCCCCCGCGCGACTGTAAATAGTATCTTTATTAAAAAAAAAAACTTTAACCTGCAAAACAAAAATATATAAAATAATTTGAGCTGATTTTTTTTTGAGCTGATTTTTTAATCAGAGGTGATGTCTGGATTAATGGCTACAATGAGCACATTTTTCAAGGCATAGCTTTTAGAAGTGGGGTTTGAATCAGGACACAGCAATTCTCAGCTCCAGAGACATACAGAGACATAAACACGGGGCTTAGCTTGTTTTGACAGTGTTTGCCAAGATCAAATGTACCCCCCTTTAAGAAGCCTCGTGCCCCCCCCCTGGGGGGCGCGCCCCACTATTTGAGAAGCACTGCTCTAACTGTACTCACCACTCTTTGTGGTGAGTTTCTTATGATCTTTTCTTTACTCATTCAACTATATATCATTTATTTCTCCAAAGTATCCTTACAATCCTTTATCCTTTCCTCCCTGTATCCTTTCTTTCCTCTGCATCTTTTATTTCCTTTCTCTCTATTCTCTTTCCTGCCCTCTTTTCCTTCCAACTATCCATTTATCTATCGATTCACTCAACAAATAAATACTAAGCATCTATTATATATTGCACTCTGTAGCAAGCCCCAAAACACATTGTTTCTCACTCACATATTTTAAAATAAGGAAGACAGAAAATAAATGAGAAAATGACTTCAAATAGTGGTAATTGCATTTAAAAACTAGAAACAGGGGATAGAATGATATTACAGTGGATAGGGCATTTGCCTTGCACATGGCTGGCCTGGGTTCAATAGCCAGAATCCCCAAGCTTTCCAGGAGTGATTTATGAGCACAGAGTCGGGTGTGGCTCTAAAATTAAAAAAAAAATTGGGTTGAAGTAGTAGCACTGCAGGTAGGGAATTTACTTTGCACACAGCAGACACAGGTTTGATTCCTGGCATCCCATATGGTCCGCTGACCCTGCCAGGAATGATTTCTGATTGCAGAGGCAAGAGTAACCCCTGAGCACCACAGAGTGTGACCCCAAACCCTAAAATAAAAACAACTCCTCCAAAACGGGTCAGAGAAATAGTGTAGCCAACCCAGGTTCAATATCTGGTATCCTATATAGTTCTATAAGCATCATCTGGGAATAATAGTTGGAAACTGTTGAGGGTATTCCCCTAAACTATAACTTAAAAATAATTAAATGGTGAAATAGAAAGTGGCTAAAGTGGCTTTCATTTAGGTGGCTAGAGAAAAAGCCTTTTGGTTTTAGGGACATTTGAACTACAAAGAGCTCTTTCAAGCTTTGGTAGACAGATCTTCAAGGTAGAGGAGAGAGAAGCTGTATAGGCAATCTTGTGCTTATCATATTAGTATTTATAACTTTTCCAATATTCTTTACAGTAATAATGAACAAGCATTTTGTTGACCTAATCCAATTCTGTATTTATAATGAACAAACACAAGAAGTTTCAGAAAACTTTTCATAATGATGGAGGATTAGGGGAACAGAGATAGCATGGCATGATTTGAGGGAGTGAAAATTGGTTAAAGAATTAGGACACTTGGATTCTAAGTTCAAATTCACACTAACTTGTCATGGGAAAATGACACTTTCCTTGTTTGTTTTTTCCCTCAAAATTAATGTTATAAAAATTTAAAGTCACACCAAAGCTGATAAATATAAACAAGCAAAATAGCAATACTAACAAGTATTAAGTGTTTTGATCACACCAGGAATTAAGTGCTTTCTATATAGTAGCTTAAATTCTCTCAAAAATCCTCTTTCTTTTTTTTTTGGTCACACCTGGCAGTGCTCAGGGGCCACTCCTGGCTCTACATGCAGAAATCCCGCCTGGCAGGCTCTGGTGACCACATGGAATGCCAGGATTCGAACCACCATCCTTCTGCATGCAAGGCAAATGCCTTACCTCCATGCTATCTCTCTGGCTCCTCAAAATACCTCTTGATAAGTACAATTACTATCTAAATATTAAAGACTGGGGAGCCAAGATTAAGTAAATTTTCTCTATGCACAAAGAGTAAGTGGTAGAGCTAGATTCATTTTTAGGTCATCTTATTTGAACTGATTTTTTCCTCCTAAGACTAATCCTTTTGGAGCACAGTAGAGTAGATCACCTGTCTGAAGTTGAAGTCTAGAATGACAATCCTCCTCCCTCTATCTCATATTCTTTCCAGAAAAGTTTTCCTGGACTCTATTCTCTATGAAACAGTTTGAAAGTTTGAGAACAAAGGAACTAAAGTGACTCTCCTACCCTCAAACATTATAGTACATGAAATAATCAGACCTCAAATAACATACTACATAGGCCTAATTAGATATAACTGTATCTTATTAGAGATTATGAATGTCTTGGGGGAAATGGTGTGAATGGGCTTGAACACAAATAGTAACTGGTAGACTTCATCTTCTCATGGATCATTTAAACTTTACGAAGAGGAAGTGTCGTGTTTATGAGGTTGATCTGGGAGGGAAAGGGGAGCACTGAGAACAGAACTCCCAGCCTATCTCTCCTTATTTTCTTGTTTTATGATACATCCCAGGTAGTCTCCTCTTCAGTTTTTGAATTTGAAACTACCAGCATGCTGGAGCCAAAGAACCTTCATTTAAATTAATTCTTTAAAAAAAATTTTTTTTTTGGGCCACACGTCACCTTAGGGGTTACTCCTGGCTATGCGCTCAGAAATCACCCCTGACTTGGGAGACACTGGGGATCAAACCAAGGTTTGTCCAGGGTTAGCCATGTGCAAGGCAAACATCCTACCACTGCACTCTTGCTCCAGCCCCTCTTTTTTAATTTTTAAGAGGTGGAGAGAGAGAGTGTGTGTGAGAGAGAGAGAATAAGAGAGAGAAAGTGAAAGAAAGTGAGAGAAAGTGAGAGCATGGGCTTCTCCAGAGGTGGGGGAAAAAACCTAAAATGACTTTTAGGAGAACTTTTCATCTTCATATAATTTTGACCTGCAGTTTTCTGTATATATCAAAATTAATTTGAGTGTGTCACAGGGGAAGGGCATTGGACTCTTAGTGATACTTTCATATTCTTATTACAATCTTTAAATTTTCCTGTAGCTTCTCCTTTCTAAGAGAATCCATTCTTCTCTGTTTGGTCCTCAGTTTATGCATTTAGGTGGTTGACTCATTTTATCCACCTTTAAAAACATGCCTAATAATCCTGGAACTTCTCCCCTGGTACCCCTCCCCAAGGCAAAATGATAATCTTATCTGTATGGTAAGATAGAGAAGAGACACAAGTTAGGTGTAAGGAGGCTGCTTAGTTTAAAGGCCATGTGAGGAATATGCACATGGCAATTAGGGCCCTGTAAATAAAGCTGTATGTCTCCTGAAACTTCATCTGACTGCTGTGGGTCATTTCCTCACCATTATCCTGAATCCACAGACCTGCAGGCTGAAGGGGCTGCAGGCACTGAGCCAGGCCAAGAAAGGCCTCACCATCCATCCACCATGCACCACTAGAACTTTATAATTAATAATTAATACAACACTCCACCTTCTGTTCTCTTCCTGTCTCTTAATTTTTTTTCTGAATTCAGTCATATCATTTTTAGTTCCTGGCATTCAATTTTGACTCATTGAGGAGAAGAATAAGAATTTGAGCTTCTGCACCAACTATAATACTGTTATGTCCCTAAAGGAATGAGTAGAGCAGTTCTGAGATCAGCAATTGACTCACAGCCTGTCTGGTGATATTTTTATTCAATATTAAGGTATAATTAGCTACTCTGGAGGAAAAAGGCAAGCTAGGATAAGGTGTTTTAGGAGTAGAGTTAGAAGGAGTTCAGTAATATTTCTAACTTTCACATTCTTAGAAGTTTAAATTCTGGGGCTGGAGAGATAGCATGGAGGTAAGGCGTTTGCCTTTCATGCAGAAGGTCATCGGTTCGAATCCCAATCCCGGCGTCCCATATGGTCCCCCATGCCTGACAGGAGCAATTTCTGAGCATGGAGCCAGGAGTAACCCCTGAGCACTGCTGGATGTAACCCAAAAACCACAAAAAAATGTTTAAATTTTAAATATAGCATATAGCAACCATTTTATTTAGATCTATTATTTAAACGTTATTATATTAACTTTTTAATATTTTTATAAAATATTTTTCATACTTTTTAAGGACATAATGAGATAATATGTATTTAACAATGAATGCACTATTAGACTTTAATAAATAGTCTTCTACCATTATAACACAAGCTTCTTTGCATATCTCCTTCCTTAATAATACTACATTCTAATTTCTAACTCATATCTGCATCATCCTTTCATGGTAAGCTCTAAAAATATAGTCTCCTGTTTCCTTTTTTCCCCTCAATGTTTCTTTCGGTGATAACAATACAACGTAGTTAATAAATGTTTATAGGAATCATCAAAAAATTTGGTATATATATACATATATATATATATATACCAAAAATGTATATACATATATATGAGTTATATACAGATATACCACAATTTTAGTTGATAAAATATTATATTATATATAATAACATATACTTGATTTATATAAACACTTATTATATGTTTATAGAAACATTTTATTTCTATAAACATTTACTATACTTATGCCAACATTTTAGCTGATTTCTATAAACATTTATTATATATTTATAGAAACATTTATTTCTATAAACATTTATTATATATACATTATATATAATTGATAAACATATATATAAAACTTCCTTTTCTTTTGTTTTTCGAACACCAAAACCAAAACAAACCAAAACTAAAATCAAAACAAAGCAACCCCCTCCACCCGAGAATGATCTAAAACAAATATCTAAATTTGAAAAGATATAGATTTTATGAGATAAGTTGTGGAAAAATCTTTAAAATTTTGTCCATACAGAAGTTTGAATTTTAGGAGCATTTTTACAGGTGTGTTCAGCATCTTAGTAATGGAGAAAATGAAAGCAATTTATAAATCAGACGATTCAGCACCAGGGACAGCAGCAACAGCACTTAACGCCTCTCAAAAATTCAAGAGTTCAGCCTAGAACATACAGAGACAAAACTGGAGACTGTTGGTAGAGTTCAAAGTTCTCTTCATGGGTGGCATGACAGTAAAATAAGATATTTGGACATAAGTCTATAAGAGGACATAGAAAAGCTTTCTACATAATGTTATACAACCAAATTATAGTTTTAGTGAAAAACGTTTAGTGAAAAAACATTTTTAGTAAAAGAAATATTGTGTTTGTCATCTAATGTTAGATGTTTATCATCTAATGGTAGAATATTAGTGTCCACTTGAAGAAAAATTTGCAACAATTTCAAGAATTATCTATGAGTCAGTTCTGAGTTTACAAGTTTATAAGAGGGGAAAATTGGGGAGAAAATAAGTGAATGAAATCAGTGTGTTTTAAAAGGAGACTTCAGAAGCTCTAAGATGCCTTGAGATTTTTTAATAAAGTACACAAGAAAAATTATGATCTTGAGAGCAGAAAGTTGTTAAAGTCAACTATAATATGATGAATTTGAGATTCTAGTGTTACATTTGTATGAAAATGTTCAGTGTTTATATATATATATAAGGATCCAGAATTCAGAAGAGAAAATGATATGTAATGAACACTAAATGAATATCTATTTTATAGCATTATTATACTAATCTGGCTCAGATCATCATTATTGATTTACCCACATCCTCATTAAGATGGTGCAGATCATTGGAACCCTCAGGCATTGTGTATTAATATTACAGTCATGCAGCTTTAAGTCCTAACTCCAAGCTGACTAAATCACTGAGACACTTTTTTAGTCATTAGAGTTCTTTCAAGATCAGCCATCTTCAAAGATTCTCTCTGAGTGGTGGCCCATCCTATTTCCAAATACCTAATTTACTTGGCTCTATTTTGATAGAAATGTGGGCTGCCATCTAAAGTTAATTTGCATATGCAGGCATCCTAAAAAGATACAACTCCTATAATCTCTCTGGCTATTCCAGAAACAAATATTTAGAGGATCTCAGTTAATATGTAGTCCCACAAACCTAAAATAACTTTCCCATATTATAAATAGGAATGATGAGGCCAAGGCAGAAGTTGTGACGCAACAAAGTATTTTATTAAAATTCTAATATGTGTCAAGTCTTTCTTAATTAAAGAAAATGCAATGTTGAAATGGAAAAATTAAAAATTATGGTTTGTTCTTAGTGAGTTTATAATCTACCATGAGGAAGGCAGTAAACTAAGTGAGCTATTATCAAGTAACCAAAGGAACTGATAGCTAAGTAAAGATTCTATTGTTTTTATCCCTCCCCCAAACCTTCTCTCTTGATGAGTTAATAGTGTACAGTAGAGCAAGAATCTTGGTAGCAGGTCTGTTTTAGTCTAATTCTAAGTTCTTTTTAAAGTTCTTTTAAAATTGTCTCCTTCACTAGTAAGTGGTAGAAAATGCTCAAATTAGAGTTGAGGATTATAGTTAAGAGCATGATCCAGGGGTCCTCAAACTTTTTAAACAGGGGGCCAGTTCACTGTCCCTCAGACCATTGGAGGGTCTGACTATAATAAAAACAAAACTTATGAACGACTTCTTGTGCACACTGCATATATATTATTTTGCAATGAAGAAAAAAAAACAGATACAAATACAATATGTGGCCCGCGGGCCATAGTTTGAGGACCACTGATAGACTATGTACATTTATATACCCTATTATCTCTGGTTGTAAATAAATTTTTTTTTCTTTACAATGTATATCATATGGGGCTGGAGCAATAGTACAATAGGTAGGGCTTTTGCCTTCATGTGGCCAATCAAGGTTTGATCTCCAGCATCCCATATGGGCAACTGAGCACTGCTAGGAGTAATTTCTGAGTGCAGAGCCAGGAGTAATCCTTGAGCACCACCATGTGTGTCCCCCAAACCAAAAACAGCATACCATAGAGGCAACTGTATTTAATAAATGGAGCCTATTTTATTATGGTTTTTTGTTTGTTTGTTTGGGGGCCACACCTTGCAGTGCTCAGGAGTCACTTCTGGATCTGTGTTCAAAAATTACTCCTTGCTAATGGGACCATATAGGATGCAGAGGATCAAGCACACATCTTTCCTGGGTCAACCGTGTACAAGGCAAATGCCCTATCATTGTGCTACCACTCTGGCTCCTATTTTATTATGTTTTAAGCTTCAAGTTATTTGTCATTCAAACAATGGTTCTTAATTAGTTTTTGCTAATGGAGACTCTGGTTTTAAAAAAGATAATTAGGAGCCAAAATGTAGTACAATATTAAGGTGATTTCTATGCATGTTATGAACCCCAGTTCTCTCCTAAGCACCTCTTGTCATTAGCACTGACATAAGTTCTGAGCATCACTGGGTCTGACCAATTACAAAAACAGAAAAGAAGAGCATTAAACCTGAGATTTGGGGGCCAGAAGAGGTAGTGCAAAGGTTAAAGCTCTTACCTTCTTTGCAGTTGACTCACATGCTATCTCCAATACTTTATACAGTCTCCTAAGTCTTCAAGAGTGATCCCTGATCACTGCATCTGCATCATCACTGATCATCTGCACAGAGAGAGGAGGAAGTCCTGTGAATTGCTGAGTGTAACCTCAAAACCAAAAAGCCATGAGAATTAGTTCACTGAATTTTAGTCTAAACATTGCCTCTAAGCAGCTACCAGCAATAGATAACCATATGAGTTCTCAGGACCACAGCATTTCTATTCTCCAGTGGTGAGTTCACTATAGACAAATATCCAACTTGCTTTTTTTCTTATAAAAATAATGTATTGGGGTTAGAGCAGTGGCGCAGTGGTAGGGCATTTGCCTTGCAAGTGACTGACCTAGAATGAACCGTCTAGGTCCCCCAGTGTCCCATATGGTCCCCCAAGCCAGGAGCAATTTCTGAGTGCATAGCCAGGGGTAACCCCTGAGCATCTCTGGGTATGGCCTAAAAAACCAAAAAGAAAAAAGAAAAAAATTATTATGGCGCCATAAAGAAAGACCTTGGGGTTTGACAATGAACATATCCAGATCCTGTAGTCAGTCTCATGACATTATGCTTCAAGGGTGGAAGAACCCTGTATCTCTTAGGCCAAGGGAATTTCCTTTCTAATTTCCCCAGTACTTACTGTGCATATGCAACAAACAATAAACAAACAAACAAAAACTCCAAACTTGCCACATCAGCTCCCTACCTTTTTTCTTTTTCTTTTTTCTTTTCTTTTTTCTTTTCTTTTTTCTTTCTTTCTTTCTTTCTTTCTTTCTTTCTTTCTTTCTTTCTTTCTTTCTTTCTTTCTTTCTTTCTTTCTTTCTTCTTTCTTTCTTTCTTTCTTTCTTTCTTTCTTTCTTCCTTCCTTTCCTTCCTTCCTTCCTTTCCTTCCTTCCTTCCTTCCTTCTTTCTTTCTTTCCTTTCTTTCTTTCTTTCTTTCTTTCTTTCTTTCTTTCTTTCTTTCTTCTTTCTTTCTTTCTTCTTTCTTTCTTTCTTTCTCTTTCTTTCTTTCTTCTTTCTTTCTTTCTTTCTTTCTTTCTTTCTTTCTTTCTTTCTTTTCTTTCTTTCTTTCTTTCTTTCTTTCTTTCTTTCTTTCTTTCTTTCTTTCTTTCTTTCTCTCTCCTCTCTCTTTCTCTCTCTCTCTCTCTTTCTTTCTTTCTTTCTTTCTTTCTTTCTTTCTTTCTTTCTTTCTTTCTTTCTTCTTTCTTTCTTTCTTTCTTTCTTTCTTTCTTTCTTTCTTTCTTTCTTTCTTTCTTTCTTTCTTTCTTTCTTTCTTTCTTTCTTTCTTTCTTTCTTTCTTTCTTTCTTTCTTTCTTCTTTTTCTTTCTTTCTGTCACAACTGGCAGTTCTCAGAAAATTGCTCCTGACAGGCTCAGGGGACCATATGGAATGCCAGGATTTGAGCCATCATCTTTTTGCATGCAAGGCAAACACCTTACCTTCATGCCATCTCTCCAGCCTTCTTTTTCTTTCCTTTTTTCTATTTTAAACGTATATGTATAGCATCTAGACAGGGACTCCTTCTAGCTTTATTTTTTTAAAACAGAATCATGGAAAATAAATAATTTTGTTTGGACTCATGATGCCTCATCCCCCACCCTTTCTCCCTAGGTAACTTGACCTTACCTGCAAGACCCCGTCCATTCCTGGGAGGGGTCTTGGAAAAGATAGATAAGGCCTTTGACCCAGGGGATTAGGCCTTTTGGCTCTCTGCCTTTTTGGTCTTTGGCCAGCATGGAAGACAAATTGAAGATGGCTGAAAGGAGTTAAGATGCAGGGCAAGCTAAGAATGGCTATGCTTGAAAGGTTATAATATAGGCCACACACATGTGGTAAATAGGGCATGAATAAAGTTGATGCTTCCTGATGCCTTCCTGTGAGTGAGTTCAATACCCGTCACTTTCCTGGACCCCAAACCCACCGGTTGATGGGGAATGAAGCCATGTGGCCGGGGCCTAAGGATAAAGGCCTCCATCCTTCACCATCCAGCTCCATCGTTAATTATTTAATGCTACAACTGGCGCCTGGGATGGGAGAGAAAAATCTCTCTATCCACCTCCATCCAGATCCATCGTTAATTATTTAATTCTACAGCCTCATATTTCTATGGATTTCTACAAATTGAGGGGGGAAATGTGGATGGTACCAGGGACAAAGAGATCTCATGAACATTGAGTGAAAATACAAAATAATCAGACCTAAATACCAAACCCAAGGTCAACAACAATAGAATCAAGAGACCTAAACTACAATAAACTATACACAAAAGGGACCTGTGTGCTAAGGGTGGAGGTATGGGATGTATGCTAGAAACAGTGGCAGAGGGACGTTAACACTGGTGGTGCTAATTGCCCTAATTCACTGTCACTATTTACCTTAAACATAATGTTGGCCTCGATAAAAATTAAGAAAAAATTTACTTGAAGTCAGTAAGCAAATATATAAGGAAATATGGTGTAATTTTACTTTATTTAAAAACTGACTAGAAAGAACTGGACGATAACTCAGATTAGTGACACACATCTTGCATATGCAGGATCAAGCTTGTTTACAGATTTTTTCATGTTTCTTTGGTTTTCTAGTAGTCTCCTGCATTTTCAAGTTCCTTAGTATTTTCTTCACCTGCTATAATTCTGCTTTTCAGACATTCTACTGAGTTTTCTTTTTAATGTCACATGCCATACTCTTCATTTCTGATTGCAGTTTTCACATTTCAGCTTTCATACTTTCTTGTGCTTTGTTGATTACCTGTGTCCTTGCTTCTTTGAGCTCATTAAAGAACCCCAATATTAAAGTCATTCTTATATAATTTACAGAACTGTTTTGGTTCTGGTTGAACCTTCCATGTTATTTTTATTCATAGAACATGGTAGTTTTCTACACAATTTTCTTCTTTGATATGCTATGCTCTTGCTCTGCTGAAGGCGAATCTTTGTAGTTAGCCTCTTTGAGAAATTAAGTTGGAAATTTCTATTTTTCCTCCATGCTCATCTTTCTTCACCCAGTTACAGGAATTAAATGGTAAGCAGAGTTATGTTTGATAAGTAGGTATGCAGCTGTATGATTCAGGAGATGTGGAGGAGGTTAGCGATGGGGCTGCCAGGATCTGGCTAGAAGAGTAGAGATTCCAAAACAAGGTTGTTGTTTATTTTACTAATTTTCTTCTATCTCTTGATTTCTTTTCCATTTTTGGGGGTACATCTGGTGGTGCTCAGAGATTTCTCCTTGCTCTCTTATCAGAGATCATTCCTGGTGTGCTCAGGGAACCATATGTGGTGCTGAATCAAGCCCCAGTTATTGGTATGAAAGACAAATGCAACGCACATTACACTATTGCACCAGTCCATTTACCTTAATTTGCATTATTCAAAGTATTACACATTCTATTCACCAATAAGTGTTAAACCATGTGAGTAGTATATTGACATTATATGTGTCAACATGGGCTCCAGCATATTTTGATAGAGATTGAGAGAATACACTGAAAATGGACTACTCATTTGTTTTAACCACAGAATTATTAAACAACATTTTAGTTTTGCAATGTAGAAAAATCAAATTTCATTAAAGGCTTATAGAAATTCATCTGTAGTTCATGTTATATATTTTAATATATGAATGACAATTCTAAAAATTAGGTATTCTTTTTCACAGGTGAGGAAACTGAGCTTGATTCCAGGCACCTTCATGAGGTTACACATTAAGAAACTTTTAATAGATGTGCATTCTAGCACATTTTCACATTAAAACAAATCCCTTTTCCTAGAAATTTATTTTCCATTTTGAATATCCATAATTATTAAAAATTGTCCCTGGTGCTATTTTGGGACTTAGATAGTTGAGAAATCCCATGCTCCTTTTAGTCCAGGTTCTTAGCTATCTTCTGAATGAGGCATAAGCAAAGCAGGTTTAAAAACAGTTCCTCCTTACCCCAGAAGCTATCACTCCTGGCATGGTACTCTCTGAAGTTGTAAAGTTGTTGTCATGATTTCATCATCTGCTTTTTATCATTGGGGTGGACTGAAGGTTGAATGGACCAAAAGAGGCAAAATTCAATACAAGCTGAAAAAAATCTAAGTCTCCTGGCAGAAAGATTTTTTTTTTTTGTTCAAGTAGCCCTATTCATTAGAGTGACATGTCTTCCTTTCTTTATCCTTATTGCTGACCTTCTATTTTTGCTCTTGGAAAATTGGGGGATAGATGTTTCAAGTACCTAATCAAGAATAAAACAGAAGTCTTGTGGGTGTGTTAGGGGAAGGAGAAAGGAGAATATAGCTATAGGAGAGGAAAGAAAACTCTGTTAAGATTATCTGACAAATTCACAGGAGATAGTCTTTACAGAAAAGCTAAGAAATGTATTTTCTCAGAGCTATCTTTCTTTTAACAAGATATTATTTTTACAGATGTTAACAAAACTAATAAACCAGAATTAATTTATTTTATGAAATATAAATGTACTTTAAAATTATCTGTGGGGCCGGTGAGGTGGTGCTAGAGGTAAGGTGTCTGCCTTGCAAGTGCTAGCCAAGGAAGGACCAAGGTTCAATTCCCCGGCATCCCATATGGTCCCCCCAAGCCAGGGGCAATTTTTGAGCTCTTAGCCAGGAGAGTAACCCCTGAGCATCAAACGGGTGTGGTCCCAAAAACCAAAAAAAAAATGATCTGTGATTTGAATTTTTAAAATCACATTCTATTCTTCATTCTTAAGTCATATTATCAAATTGGAGAAGTATTCAGTGAAAAAAGATACATGCATTCATGTATATATACATTTAGGATACTATAATTATTTTTGTTTTGGGCCACAGTAGGCAATGCTCTGGAGTTACTCTTGGGTTCTCTGCACTCAGTAATTACTCCTGATGGTGCTCAGGGGATCCTATGTGATGTTGGAGATGAACTCAAATTGGTCACATGTAAGATAAATGCCCTACCCACTATACTCTTGCTCTGACCCATAGCTAAATTATATTTTAAGATTGTAAAGTACCTCAGGAAATTCTGTTTCTAAAATTTCTAAATATTAATTTTAGAGGGAATATTTAAAATATAAAAAAAACTTTAATTGCTTCAGTAAAAGCAAATAAAATATTTATTTTGAAATTTATTTTGAAGTATTACACTTGATCTTAGCCAAAAGGCTGAGAAGCAATTTTAATTTTGAAGTATTGCAGAACAGAACCATGATAACATAACACTTAAGGTTTTAATAAAAAACATTTTCTGTTGGAATAATAATGGAAGATCAAGCTGATGCAGAATGAGGGAATAATCTACAGTCAAGAAGAAATAAATGTTATGAAGTTCATTGAAAGTATCAGACCTGGGGCCGGAGAGATATCATGGAGGTAGCGTGTTTGCCTTGCATGCAGAAGGACGGTGGTTTGAATCCCAGCATCCCATATGGTCCCCCGAGCCTGCCAGGAGCAAATTCTGAGCATAGAGCTAGGAATAACCCCTGAGCGATGCCGGGTGTGACCCAAAAACCAAAAAAAAAAAAAAGTATCAGACATTCCTTCTCCTGGGCCTATGAACATTCTCCCTTTGTCAGGAGAATTGCACCTATCCTAGTGTGTTCTTTGGCATTTCCACACACCTTACTCTTTTCTGTTTTCACACAGCACTGAGCATCTGCTAACATAACAAAATAATTTGTTCTTGTTTAGTTGGTCTTCCTATTACTATGTCAAATGTGAGCTTTTCCAGCCTATGCATTTTGTTTCTTAGTTTTCTAGTGCACACTACTAGAATAGGGTCCACTTTGTCGAGAAGCTTTGATAAATGTGCACTGGATATATACTGGCATTCCCCCAGAAAATACTCTAAACATCCTAAATCAATTTCACCCTATCTTCACTTTATCACAGCCCATTTTTAACATCTTATATTTGTTTTATGTATAATTCATACAATGCCAATGATTTAAAAATATACAATTGAGCAGCATTTAGTGAAGTTAAAGTGCAATGAAACCACTACCCTTATCCAATTCCAAAACATTTTCATCAACATTAAAGAAAATTGATGGCCATTAAGTAATCACTTCTAGTCCCCAACCCCTCAGTACTTGACAATTGCCAGTCATTTTTATGTGTTGATAGCCTTACCAACTTAGGATATTTAATATGAATGTATGTTACAATGTATGACCTTAGTGTCTGAGTTATTTCCATAAATATGCCTTTGAGATTTCTTTAAGTAAAGCAGGTTTGGAATCTTATACCTTTTAAAAAATTTGTATGCTTCTACTCATTTAACTTACTTTTCACCTATTGTTTAATGTTTATTTTGAAGTCACATCTTGAGATTTTCAGTGGTAGGAAGTTTATGTAGATTGTCAAGATCCTTTGACCAATGAGAATGGACTATCTAGGAACATTCTTGTATAATATTCATTTTTAGAAGTCACACTCTGCTCTACTCAGGACTTACTCCTGGTAGGGTGCTTGCAAGGCAGACTTCCTACACACTGTATTATATTCCCATCATAATATATTTCAATTGGATATTTCCTAACCAGTTTTACTGCAAAACCATAAACTTCAGGGACAAAGTCAGACTCCAAATATATTCCAAGACTGACCTGTGACCTATAAAATATTTGTTTGATGAATATCTGAATAGAAATATCTGAATAGAGTATGCCTTTATCTTTTAGTTTTTCATTAAAATAGTATGATTAAAATCTTCTAAATAACAGAATTCTCTAGGAAAATCTAGTAATTCCACAAATATAAAAGAGTATCATTTGAGAATTCAAACCTAGGAAGCTGCACACTGAGCTGCACCATTTTGCTTCCAGATCAGGAGCCCTCCTTACAAGCACATGGCCACTAATTTGTCCTCAACTTTCTTCACTTCATATCTCACAGAGAAAATACTCTTACATTCTAAATCTAGTCCCCTACACACATACACACAGACAACCCCACAGCCCCTTCTAGAATGCAAAAGTCACAATGGGAAAGCAAGATTAAACTGCACCACACTTAGTGAATAAAGATAACAGCTATGAAGACATAATCAATAATAACTAGTTATATGACCTATCTAACAAGGACTTTAGAGAGAAACTGTTGAGGGTTTTTAAGGAGCTCATAGAAACAATAGAATGGACACCCCTGAACCATGGATACCATCTACAGAAACAACCATGGTTGTCTATAACATCACCAGGAAGCAAACCTCTACCAGGAAAGACCCTACTACTTATTTCAAAGAGGGTTTGAAAAACTGATTGGCCACAAGCAAAAAAAAAAAAAAAATCAACTCAGACCTCTTCCTAATGCCATGCACAAAAGTCAAATAAAAATGGGTTAATGACCCAGGTATCATACCAGAATCTATTAAGTATGTAGAGAAAAATATTGGTAGAATTCTTCATGACATTTAAGCTAGAGTCATCTTTAAGGATGAAATGCCACTGACCAAGGGAGTAGAAGCAAAGATAACAAATAGGACTTTGTTAAACTAAGTAGCTTCTGCACTTTAACGGAAATGATGACCTGAATACAAATACAATCCACAGACTGTAAGACATTATTTGCCCACCACTCATCTGAAAAAGTTCAATGTCCAAGGTATATAAGGCACTGATAAAAACTGTACAAGAAAAAATTCAACCTTTTATGGAAAAGGGACAAAACAGGCACTTCCTTCAACTAGAGATACAAACAGCAAAAAACATATGAAAACATGCTCTATATCACTAATCATCAGGAAAATGCAACTCAAAATAACAATGAATTATCACCTCACAGCACAGAGACTGGCACTCATCAAAACCAGTGTTGGTGAGGATGTAGGAGAAAAGGGACCTCATCTATTGCTGGTGGGAATATCAACTGGTCCAGTCTTTTTAAGAAAGACAACATGGACATTTCTTAAGAAACTAGAAAATGAGGGGCTGGAGTGATAGCACAGCACTAGGGCATTTACCTTGCACGAGGATGATCTAGCATGGACCCAGATTCAATCCCTGGCATCCCTGGTTCAATAGCCTGCCAGGAGCGATTTCTGAGTGCAGAGCCAAGAATAACCCCTGAGCACCACCAGGTTTGGCCCCAAAACTAAAAGTAAAAAGAAAAGAAAAAGAAAAAAGAAAAAGAAAGACTAGGAATTGAGCTTCCACATGATCTTGCAATTTCAAGAATTGCAATATACCCCCAAGGCCAGCAAAGAATAATGCAGAAAAGAGATCTATACTCCGATTTTCATTTCAGCTCTATATACAGTAGTCAAAATATGGCAACAACCCAAATGCCTATGAACATATGACTGTGTATAGAAACACTCTACACATACACAATAGAATGCAGCTCAGCCCAAAGAAAAGATAAAGTTGTGGCAATTTGCTGCAAAGTGGGTGAATTGGAAGAGTATCTTTATAGTGAAATCTGTCATAGAAAGAGGAACAGATTCAGAATGATCTCTTTCATATGTGATATAAAGAAACTTTGCATGAGAATATCGAATGCTCAATGATAATAGAAATGAATAGCAGAACTGGTCTTTTTTTTTTTTTTAATTTTGGACCACACCCTGTGATGCCCAGGGGTTACTCCTGGCTAAGCACTCAGAAATCACTCCTGGCAAAGGGAGGGGTCGGGCAGATAGCTGGCTTCTGGTGCTTTGATCCTGGAGGCTGGCTCTTCCCAGGTATGGGGTTAGGGAACACCCCAGACTGCAGGCATTTTCCCTAGCTTGGGGGGTGCTGGGAGGCTTGGCAGGCCTCCAGCCGTTCCCCTATTCCCTCCCCTACTCCAGGTCTTTCCTGGTTGCCGGCCCAGGTGGACTCTATCGTGGTCCTTTCTCTCCCGACACTAAGTGGGGGACACATGGGGTGGATGGCGGGCCGATGCAGCACTAATGTATGTCGGGACATTACGTCGTGACATTCACTGGTATTTTTTTTCTCATTGGTCTCCATTTCAAAAACTGTGCGGGGGCGCTGTTCCATATATATTTAAAATAACATGGGAGGATGGACTTTCAGTTTGAGAAGAGACCATTTCGGGTGGGGGTACCATATATTTTCAAAATAAAAATAAGAGGATGGACTCTCAGTCTGGGAAGAGGCCAGTACTCTTTACCTACTTGTTTACTCTCAACGGCTTCTTGGCCTCTTCCTTCTTTTATTGTGTAACTGTGGTTGCTACCATACTAGGTTTCTGATTAGTTCCTATAAATAGTGACAATTGAGTCCACTGTCTTAAGCTAGATTGTTTATTTTCCCCACTTTTTATCTTTTCTCTTTGTGAACTGTTCAATAAGGTATTTTGGTAAAAGAGTCCCTCTCCATCTTTCCTTCCCTTTGTTATTTGTTAAATAAGGAAGTTTGTAGAAGTGTCCCTCTATTTAATGTTTATATAAGAACCAAGTCAATTGGATTGTTGGACTTGTTCTAGCATCCCCATAGGCACCAATCTTGCCATGTGATACTGTTCTTCCTTTGCATAGGCACATTAAAATGGGAAATTATATATACAAACATGTTCTTATAGAGATGGGAACACACAAATTTTCTTAAATGGTGACAATTGTGTCCACTGTTTTAAGTTAGATTTTTTATTTTCCCCACTTTTTTTTTATCTTTTTTTCTCTTTGCGAACTGTTCAATAAGGAATGTTGGTGAAAGAGTCCCTCAGTTTAATGCTTATGTTTGAACCAGATGACGGGGATTGTTGGACTTGTTCCTGTGGCCCCCTTATGCGCTGATAATGCCAGGTGATAATGCCCTTGTTTGCCTGGGCACATTAAAATGGAAAATACTATACATACAAATAAGTTCTTATCTAATAGAGATAGGAACACACAAATCTAGTGGTGCAATGGAACCTTACACCCTGAACATAGACATGATGATCTGGCACAGGCTTCAGAGGTTTGGGCATTTTCCAGTCACCCCTGAACCAGGGAAGCCATCTACGAAACATCCAAAGTTGTCTATGTCAACACCTGGAAGCAATTCTCTTCTAGGGAAGACCCTATTGCTGCTCTGACATCGATTTACTCAAAAGAGTCTTCCCTTAACAGTGAGAAGATTTAAACAACAACAATGACCTGTGTACTGGACAGGGCTTTCTGCATTGCCCTTTAATTCTGAGTTGAAATTAGATGCCACTCTGCACCATCCTGACTTCAATGTAGGATATACAGATTCCAGGACCTTCAATACAGAAACAGGATACCAACAATAGAGACTGTGAAAAATATGACTGTATTGGCACTACAGACAATGACCAGGATTGGACAAACTAGTTTGCCTGGAGCCTAGAAATGGTCTTATGTCAGGAAACTTCAGGGGTAAGGTCTCCTTGTACTTAGGGCAAAAGTTTTTCCTTTCCATGACCCCCATACTTTGGTGGGCCCATGCAAACGATAATTGCCACTCTAACATTGTTTATACAGTGCTCCTTTGACTCTAAACCTTTAAGAAACCACTAGTAAAATATCTGGAACTGCAAAAAAAAAAAAAAAGATTTACATTAGTGTTAACATATATGCTTTTAGTTAAACTAGCATTCTGGGGGATAAAGGAGGAAGAAAGGGATATATGCTTGGGAACAGGGATGAAGGGAGGACAACACTGGGGGTGATGGATATTCCCCTGATTCAACGTTAATATGTACCTAAAATACTACTGTGAAAGATATATAAGTCATTATGATAAAAATTGTGTTTTATTTAGAAATGTTCTTTGACTTACATGTATTATTATATTATATTAATTATATGTTATGTTATGTTACTATATTATGTTATGTCAGTTTACCTCAATATGTTAATCAATTTTGTCTCTTGAATAAATTCTTACAATAAAAAAATATTCAAGATAAAAAAAAAGAAATCACTCCTGGTTTGGGGGGACCAAAAGGGATGCCGGGGATCAAACCAAGGTCCGATGTGTGCAAGGCAAATGCCTTACCACTGCGCCAATGCTTCGGCCCCTAGAACTGGTCTTTACTAGGAAGCTTGTCACTGAAATGGGGGTAGTGGGGAGGATAAATTGGGGATGGCTATATACTAGGACAACTAGGGAAAGTGCCTGTCACAGAGGCAGTCTGGAGTGAGAGAGTAAAACTGGAGATATTGCTGGAGGATAGTGAATACTGGTGAAGGAATACTGGTTGGAATATTGTATGCCTGAAACTCAAACATAAATGTCTTTGCACCTTTGTAATTCACGGTGAGTCAATACAGAAAAATAGTATCTGGGCATTAATATATTCTAGCTGGAGGAGAGGAGAGAGGGCTGAGGATGGATGAGAGAAATGAAGGACTGAAGTAGCGACTCAAGGACTCAAGAAGCGGAAACAGGAGAAATATTGGGGAAGTGGATGTAGACAGTGCCAAGGTTCAAGGGGCTGAGAGACGAAAGCAAGGGAGCTTCTCTCTTCTACATGCCTCTTGAGCACCTGAAAGATAGCCGCTCTGCTCCCAGGAACAACTTTTTGTCTTTCATTTTCGAACATCAAAGTTTATTTCTGAAATAAAGGTTTGCTTTTGTGTGGAATTCTGAAGATGTTCTTTAGGTGTTCAAAGTGATTTTGACTTTTTGAAATAAGTATTTAAAATGAAGATATCTGCATATTTTAGCCACTATTTTCCTCCAAACTGTGATTAATAAAAGACAAATGTACCCTCTTAATTTTGGTGAGATTCATTAGAGTGTTGTTAACCATAGGAACAATGCTGTATGACAGTCCTGAAGCCTTTTTACCTTGTGTGACAGAAACTATGAAAATGAACTTAAACAGGTTTAAATACCTACTAAAGACCTTTAATGTAAGAAAGCATGGTCTTCTTTCTTTTTAGTTTTCTATTTCATTCATCAATATCTGAGGATTCTATCTACATACATTATTTTGGGGGCTGGGTTGGACCGTACCCAGTAGTGCTCTGGGTTTACCCCTGGCTCTGCTCTAGGAACATTCTTGGCAGGAGTTGGAGACCATGTGTGGTGCTGGAGATTTGAATCACCTTACCTTGTACTACCTCTCTAGCTATACACATATCTTTTCTTATGATAGTTTCCAGTATATAAGGTACTTAAACTTTTATTTCTAATATGGGCCTTATGCTTTATTTAGTACTTTCAATATGTTCCACTATGTTTTGTCCTCCCATTCACAATACAGACCAGGGAAAGGGCTGGTCTGAGGTGTATATGGGGAGCAT
This sequence comes from Suncus etruscus, assembly GCF_024139225.1. Classification (NCBI taxonomy): domain Eukaryota; kingdom Metazoa; phylum Chordata; class Mammalia; order Eulipotyphla; family Soricidae; genus Suncus; species Suncus etruscus. The sequence goes on from NC_064853.1 coordinate 20,298,803, forward strand.
TTACTGTACCTCCTCTTTTTATACAGTCAGTGTAAAGAACACAGCATTGGGAGGCCTTATCTTTTCTTTTCTTTTTTTGATTTTCTTTATATATGTAAAAAAAAAACCTTCACCAGTGCAACATTCCCATCACCAATATCCCAAGTGTCCTTCCTCCTCACCCCACACTGGCCTGTACTCTAGACAGGCTTTCTACTTCCATATATACAATGGAATATTATGCTGCCATCAGAAGAGATGAAACCATGAAATTTTCCTATACATGGATGTATATGGAATCTATTATGCTGAGTGAAATAAGTCAGAGGGAGAGAGATAAACACAGAATGGTCTCACTCATCTATGGATTTTGAGAAAAAATGAAAAACATTTGTGTAATAATTCTCAGAGAGAAAATAGAGGAGGACTGGAGGGTCCAGCTCCTGACATGAGCTCACCACAGAGATTGTTTAGTGCAGTTACAGAAATAATTACACTGAGTACTGTCATAACAATATGTGAGTGAAAGAGGGATGGTCCACTATTTTATCTTCTCACAAACTATTAGTATTCTCACTTCGCAAATAAAAATTTAAGGTGAGGAATAAGTAAATGGTTTATTTGAGTTTATACAGCTAGTTAGCACCAGGACGAAAGTTTGAGATAATTTTTTTTTTTTTTTTTTTTGGTTTTTGGGCCACACCCGGTAATGCTCAGGGGTTACTCCTGGCTATGCGCTCAGAAGTCGCTCCTGGCTTGGGGGACCATATGGGACGCCAGGGGATCGAACCGCGGTCCGTCCAAGGCTAGCGCAGGCAAGGCAGGCACCTTACCTCTTTGCGCCACCGCCCGGCCCTGGGATAATTTTTAAAGTTAATTTCGTCTCCAGTGTATTATGCTAACAGTGACTCATTACAAATACCTTTTTTATTTAAATTATTTATTTAAAGAAAATGTATCACATTACAGATACCTTAAAAGAGTAATGATAACATTGCATCTTGGCTGGTTGGAAAAAAAGAAATATGCTAATGAAATAAATTTCATCATTATCTTGGTTTAAAACATCTTTTTAAAACTTTGCCTTATAAATGGATTTTAAACATTTAAGTCATCTCTTTATCTCCAAATGTTATTACTTAGCTTCTATCTGTTAGTTGAGCATTATTAATTTGTAAGTTTTAGCCACTGTGTTTTATAAGTGCCAAGGTATTGGAGCCAAATTCAACTCTGAATGTTATATTTGCTACTAAATTGGTTGTGTAATCTCAGTGAAGTCATTTAACCTCTCTTAGTTACCATGGCCTCATCTGTAAAATAGTGATTATAAATAATAGTATTTACCTTAGACTGTCATAATGAGTATATGAAATGATACATCAGAATTGCTTGGCATATTTTCCTGGCTACAGCAAGTCTTTAACAAATGGGAGATGTAATTGTTATTATTCTAAACATTAAAACATGAATATTTTATTAGATGAAAACTATTTTTTATCAAGGACTGAATTCTTTAAGCTAGAGAATATGGAAAAAGTTCAGAATTTGAAGTCAAATAGAGTTCAATGACAATCCCCTTCTGCCACTTGCTAAGTATATGGATTTGGTTTTCTCACAACAAAACTAAATATTTTTCAATGGATTATTTTAAGAATGTCTCTCAATATTGGTAACCAGAGTGATAGTATAGCAAGTGGGGCATTTGCCTTGTATGCAGCTAACCTAGGTTTGGTTACTGGCATCCTATATGCCCCCCCCACTTCAATGCCAGGAGTAGTTACTGAGTGCAGAACCAGGGGTAACTCTTGAGCATCACTGGGTGTGGTCCAAAAACAAAAACAAAAAAAGAATTCTAAAAATAATAAAAAAAAATCAGTGAGTTTTTAATACATAGAAAGTGGTGGCATTGTTCTGAATGTTACCATTTTAAAAATTTTAAAATTATATCACAAATCAAATATTGCTACCTTACAGAGAAAATTCAAGATGTTAGGCTGGCATTAAACTCTCTTTGAGACTGGACAGACTACACTCAAATACAAGACAAACAGCAATGATAATTGACAAAACACTGCATTTTGTCTATATTTCAAAATACCAAGGTCATTTGTCTGAAGGCATCTATGCTTACCACTATACCACCAATGCAAGTTATTTGTCTGTAATGTATGTTTGCACTGCTATTTTATTCTTTCTTCTAGTCCAAATTAACTTAACAGTTAATTGTTGAACATCCATTATACTTTCAATAACAAGCAAGAGATTCTATGATCATTAGTGTAGAAACTCAACTAAAAGGGAATTAGTCATGAATATTTTCTTGGTCCATATTTCTAGAACATTTGCATGTTTAATCTCTAGCTTACATGAACCTTTCTGCTGATGGCTGTCTATTCAATTTGTTTTCTTAATGCTATCCTCATTGCTGACCTCTTATTTGTTTGTTTGTTTTTTGGGGTATACCCAGCAGCGCTTAGGGGTTACTCCTGGCTCTACACTCAGAAATCGCTCCTGGCAGGCTCAGGGGACCATATGGAATGCCAGGATTCGAGCCACTGTCCTTCTGCATGCAAGGCAAATGCCCTACCTCCATGCTATCTCTCAGGCCCCTTTGTTGACCATTTTTATCTTCCTTAATTCATATTAACTTAGATAGATGTTATTCACTACCTAGGAAGGATATGTAGCTAAAATGAAAGTGTTGATGTTCTCCATTAATTTACCCCTTCCCAATGTGTTGCACATTTCAGTAAATAACTCCAGAATTAATTGCTCATGATCTTTCCACTCTAGTAAATTATCACCTACTTAACTCAAACACATTAATCACTCTACTTGGTATTTAATGAAAATAAAAATGGAAAATTAGTATAACAAGTAGAGTTTATTTAGAAAGTTAGGTATTGCTGCAATAATAACTTCACATATCAGGGATTTAGGACAATTAATATTTATTTCTCCTCATGTTACATGAGAACTGTGGGTCACTCAGTTTATGTGGTCTCTCACCCTGCAACCCAGATTTGAAAGAGTGATCAGGGTCAAATCTACTTTAAATCAAAGCAGCTTTGTATTCTATAATTGCATTTGGCACTTGTTAAATATTCTCACAATCCCATTGGTTAAATTATGTCACTTGGACAAGGTTCAAAGTGAATGAGGCTGGGTTATATATTCTTCTCTCACTCTGTGTAGTCCTATTATATGACATTAAGTGAAATGAATAATATTATTACAAAGAGGAGGAGTACGGTGTAGAAAAATAATCTCCAATCTATCATAGAAAGTAATTAATTCAAAGAATAGGATTTGTGGTGCAAAAACATTACCACGCTTGTTATACTTGTAGTTGAGGTTGTCATCATGTTCTAAGGTTTGCTTTAAGCTTTTAGATTGATTGACAATAATATTCCCTTACATAGTGAATAGTTTTAGAGGATTTTCATTCATGCTTTTTTTCATGTGCAACAAAGACTTGGAGATCTTCCTCTGTGCTAGACACTGGGGAAACTATGATCCATTCCCCTCCCCAAATTGTTGTGAAAACCATATGTTAAATTATTTGTATAGAATTGGAACTATATTTTTTAGTAGCCAGAATCTTTGGCACACTGTCCAGAAATTTTTCTCTTGCCTCTCAGATGCTGAATTAATTTTGGCAAGCAAGGCAATAGAATAAGGGGAATTAAAATGTCTTAAGAGTTTTCACCCAAGCATTGTTTCTTCTTGAATAAATAGATTAGTTATTACCATCTATGTTCCTATGTTACTTTTTATGTTACTTGTCGCTGTTTCTTTTTTTCCCCATTGCTGTCACTTTTTTTGTCTGCTTCTGTCTTCCCTGTCTTTCTTTCTTTCTTTCTTTCTTTCTTTCTTTCTTTCTTTCTTTCTTTCTTTCTTTCTTTCTTTCTTTCTTTCTTTCTTTCCTTTCATTCATTCTTCTTTCTTTTTTCTTTCTTTCTTTTTCTTACTTTCTATCTTTCCTTTCTTTCTTTTTTTCTTTCATTTTCTTTCTTTCTTTCTTTCTTTCTTTCTTTCTTTCTTTCTTTCTTTCTTTCTTTCTTTCATTTCTTTCTTTCTTTCTTTCTTCCTTCCTTCCTTTCCTTTCTTTCTTTCTTTCTTTCTTTCCTTTCATTTCTTCCTTCTTTCTTTCTTTCTTTCTTTCTTTCTTTCCCTTTCTTTCCTCTCTCTCCCCTTCCTTCCTTCCCTTCCTCTCCTTCCTTCCTCTTCCCTTCTCTTCCTTCCTTCCTTCCTCCTTCCTTCCTTCCTTCCTTCCTTCCTTCCTTCCTTCCTCCTCCTTCCTTTCTTTCTTTCTCTCTCTCTCTCTCTCTTCTCTTTCTTTCTTTCTTTTCTTTCTTTCTTTCTTTCTTCTTTTATCTTTCTTTCTTTTCTTTCTTTCTTTCTTTCTTTCTTTCTTTCTTTCTTTCTTTCTTTCTTTCTTTCTTTCTTTCTTACTATCTTTCTTTCTTTCCTTTCTTTCTCTCTCTCCCCCTTCCTTCCTTCCTTCCTTCCTTCCTTCCTTCCTTCCTCCCTCCCTCCCTCCCTCCCTCCCTCCCTCCCTTCTTTCTTTCTTTCTTTCTTTCTTTTCTTCTATTCTTTCTTTTCTTTCTTTTTCTTTCTTTCTTTCTTTCTTTCTTTCTTACTCTTTCTTTCTTTCTTCTTTCCTCTTCTTCTCTCTCTCTCCCCCTTCCTTCCTTCCTTCCTTCCTCCCTCCCTCCCTCCCTCCCTCCCTCCCTCCTTTCTTTCTTTCTTTCTTTCTTTCTTTCTCTTTTTCTTTCTTTCTTTCTTTCTTTTCTTATCTTTCTTTTCTTTCTCTTCTTTCTTTCTTTCTTTCTTTCTTTCTTTCTTTCTTTCTTCTTTCTCTTTTCTTTCTTCCTTTCTTTCTTTCTTTCTCCCTTCTTTTCTTTCTTTGTGTATGTATACATATAACATACACACAGATCCTTGACCTGATATTTACACACCTTTTCTATAAGACTTTATATAAAGTCTTTGATTAACATCTTTATCAAGGCCTTAATGGACAGTTAAAATTTTATTTTCAGGGCTAGCAAGGTGACACTAGAGGTAAGGTATCTGACTTGCAAGCGCTAGCCAAAGAAGGACCATGGTTAGTTACCCCCAAGCCAGGGCAATTTCTGAGGGCTTAGCCAGGAGTAAACCCCTGAGCATCAAAGGGTGTGGCCCGAAAAAAAAACCCAAACAAATTTTTTTATTTTCCAGAAATACCTGTTTCATTTTTCTGATATAAACCAATTATTTTCTTATGAAAAATATATTTCCTTTTTTTTTTTTTTGCTTACAACTCTGCAGTCTACAGGACTACCATAATTTCACTTGAGTTCCTCTTTTTCAACCACTGGTGAACTGGCACAAGTTGGTATCTGATTTTTTTTTTTTCATTTTCTTTTCGGGCCCTCCCCTGAGCCCGGGCCGACTGGCCAGGGGAGGAGAAGGTAACTGATTTTATAAGAGCTCTTGGCTGACAGTTTTAGAACTAGAGTTGAAAAAATTTCACCAATTTTTCTCTCTTCCAAAAAATGTAGATATTTACCCCTGAAAGGTGCATCTTTACCCCTACTTTAACTACCTGTGAAGGAAGACAGGCAGAGTGAGGGAAAATAAAGCTGATATACTGAGTCAGAGAAAAAGATTTTGGTTGCATACAATTTTGGATAATTTTAGTTGGACCATCCAATTGTTTTTGATGTCCAAGCCATATTTCTCTTCTGATTATTAAATATCTGATTATTGCTTTCTTGGCTTCGGTGAATAATTAATGATTTCTTTTTTGGCTAAAGACAGCCACAATTTTTACTTCCTGCATCCTGCAAAACATGTCATTCTTTTGAGTCCAGTGGTATTAAAAAATCTTTTTGTAGAAAAGAGGATTGAATAATGAATTCGGAGGAAAACATAAATAAGTATTTCACGATGGGAAGGCAGAAGGTGATTCTTTTATGGAGGCATGAAGAGATCAGGAGAAACTGGTCATGAGCGACTTAGAAAAGAAAGTTTTGAGAAGAAAGGAATACTCCCATGGAGTGTTGAAATAAGCATTTCTGAGAGAAAAAGAAAAAACAGGAATTAGAATCATGAATTCAGTCACAAGGGGGCCAATGCTGATCAACAGTATAAGCACAGGCAGATGAAGGGCAGATGGATGCAGAAGTCTGTTAAACTGATTAAACTAGGAGGTTGGACTATGAGTTTAAAAATATAAAGGTCTGGGGGACTGTGAGTTGAATGAGGAGGAAGCATTGAGGAGAGAGTATGGAGAAGTATGACTGTGTGTAAAGGAAAAATAGGATTGTGGATTAGAGAGTTGAAGAAGCAGGTCTTTGAGTATAGGATGTGAAAAGGAATAATTCTGGAGGATAAGAATATTAGAAGATACCACTATCATATCTTAAGTGTTAGGAGACTCGAAAGTTAAGAAAAGGCAAGAAATTAGGTGTAGGGTCACAATTTTGAGGGGGCTTTACATTCTTTTTTCTTTTTAATATAGAAAGAGTTTAATCAATAAGTTTTTACTGAGCCTGTATTATATTTTGGAAGTCATGTTAAATAAAATTTAATCAGGGGACCAGAGAGATAGAAAAGAGGAAAGGGCACCTTGTCTTCTTTACTCAGTCAACATAGATTCAATCCCAGGCACCAATTTAAGCTCTCCTGAGCACCACCAGAAATAAAGCTGCCTGAGCATAACTAAGGGTATCTCCCAAACCAAAATAAACAAATTCTTAAAACATAAGCAAGATAAAGATAAAATATATCATACCTATAAAATGAACATTTTAGCAGTCCTAAAATAATGCTGTAAAGGAATCTTTTGAGTAATAAAATCCATTGAACATTACATTTCAAACATTTTAAAATTATATTTTAACAAAATATGCACAGAGTTCAATTTTTACTGACTCCCTCTGACTTACTTCACTCAGTAAAAATTATTTATCCAAATAAATAGATATGCTTAAAAACACACAGAAAAATGTAAATAGAGGATAATTGTGATGTTGATATTTAATGTAACCTTTATTTTATTATTTTATAATTAACCTTCTTTGCAATTAAAATAACAAATAAAATATTTTTGAAGTACAAAATAATGTAGATCTTTAAGTTGGTACCATTCATAAAAGAAGCAGTAGTTCTAACAACCAAGCATATATAAAACTACTATAAATGAATCCAAATATAAGAGTTTGTGTAAAGGATGAGTAATTTTTTTCTGCCAAGTAGGACAGAGTGACTTCTCAAAAGAAGTGGAATTCAATTAGGTTCTGAAAAGTAAACAATTGGTTTTGACTTAAATGAAAGCAAGAAAACAGTCAGAAAGTGGGGCAATCTGTGAAGTACTCAGGAATATGGAGAAATCTGAAGGTCTGAGGGAGGCCCAGGAGGATGGTTTCTGGGTGCCCTTTAGGTACCTAAACATTAAACTACAGTGAGTTGGGTTTTAGTTACAAAGAAGAACACCTCCCTTCACCAGTGCAACATTCCCATCACCAATGTCCCTGATCTCCCTCCTCCCCCTTCACCTGTATTCGAGACAGGAATTCTACTTCTCTCATTGATTTTCACCATAGTTGTCCAGTAGTTATTTCTCTAACTGCTCTCACCACTCTCTGTGGTGAGCTTCATATCATGAGCCATAACCTCATGACCCTCATCTCTATTGTCTCTGGGCATGATTACAATAATATCTTTTATTTTTTTTAAAACACATAGATGAGTGAGACTCTTCTGTGTTTCTCTCTCTCCCTCTGACTTACTTCACTCAGAATAATAGAGTCCATGTACATCCACGTATAGGAAAATTTCATGACTTCATCTCTCCTGATGGCTGCATAATATTTCATTGTGTATATGTACCACAGTTTCTTTAGCCATTCATCTGTTGAAGGGCATCTTAGTTGTTTCCAGATTCTGGCTATTGTAAATAGCACTGCAATAAATATAGGTGTGAAGAAGGAAGTTTTGAATTGTATTTTTGTGTTCCTAGGGTAATCACAGGGGTGGTAAACTGGATCATATGGAGCTCAATTTCCAGTTTTTTGAGGAATCTCCATATTGTTTTTCATACAATATGTATGGGAAATTTTCCATATGTATAGAGATTGTTTTAAAAATCTTAAGCGTGGGGCCTGGAAGGTGGCGCTAGAGGTGAGGTGTCTGCCTTGCAAGCGCTAGCGTAGGATGACGGCGTCCCATATGGTTCCCCCAAGCCAGGGGCGATTTCTGAGTGCATAGCCAGGAGTAACCCCTGAGCGTCAAACGGGTGTGGCCCAAAAACCAAAAAAAAAAAATAAATAAATAAATAAAAATCTTAAACGTTATGGATGATTTTTTATTGAACAATAGTAACAGACACTACTTAGTAATAACCAATATTTATACATTCTTAAATTGTCCCTTAGGACTTAGATTTGTAAGAATATTTCTTCCAATCCATACCTAAAGATATAACCACTTTAAAGCCCATTTCACACAGGAACATTTTAGAATATGAAACGTAAGTGAGTATTTTCCTAAATAAAACTGTTGGGTAACTTGTACTGAAAGGTCCAGGCATCCTAATCTAGCTGCCCGACGCAGAGAAATGAAGAGGCTGAGGCCCCAGCAAATGCTCCAAAAAGTGCTTTATTACTGACCAGAAAGGCCAGGGTCAATGTGTGCCCAGAATAGGACAGGGACGAAGACCTCGTGGTCCCATTGGTCCCTCCTTATATAAGATGGGAAGTGGGAGGGGAAGGAGTGACGCCACTTCCTTGAGGGCTGGACTTCCACTACGATAATAGAAATCATTGATGAGGTAGGGGTAAAGGCGGGACTTCCTTAAGTGCGGGACATTCCCCAAGGTAAAACGAGTTATTGGTGGGGTCGAGGTAGTGACGACTTCCTTAAGGGGCGGGACATCTGCCAAGGTTGGTGGAGGCGGGGCTGACTTCCCTTTTCAGTACTATAACAGGGAGCTGGCAGAGTATCTGGGATGGGAAAGTGCTGTGGGCTTGGAGGGTGTATGGCAGGTGGCCCTGTAAAATAAAAATCCACAAAATCTATAAGCTCACCCCACATGCTATGTTTCTAATCCTTTAGGTGGACTGGTCTGAAGAAGCAAGGTAGCAGCGAAGAAATAATATGCCAAGCAAGTCAGGAGACAGCCATAGAGCCAGTTTGCATCAGATGATATCTCTGAGCTCCAAGCCAAAACACACTTTTCTTTATTATACTAATACCCATTCACCAGGAAGCAAAGGTCAAAAGTGAGACAAAAGTACCTATCCTGTGGGCTTTTACATATCAAAATAAGAAGTTTAAGGAAGGAGGAAGATGGGAACACCTTTGTTTTGGTTTGATAGCTGGGTGTCATTATATAGGTCCAGAACATGGGCTCTCTAACTGTGGAGTGGGTGACATCACCTGCTTTCCTGATTTTAGATGTTTTCTACATAAAAGTGCCCACTCTGCTCAAGTTTTTGTTCCATTAAAAGGGTAACCTGGGGGCCGGAGAGATAGCGTGGAGGTAAGGCGTTTGCCTTTCATGCAGGAGGTCATCGGTTCGAATCCCGGCGCCCCATATGGTCCCCTGTGCCTGCCAGGAGCAATTTCTGAGCCTGGAGCCAGAAATAACCCCTGAGCACTGCCGGGTGTGACCCAAAAACCACAAAAAAAAAAAAAAAAAAAAAAAAAAAGGGTAACCTGGGAAGGAACCAGGCTCCTTATGGACACGGAGTAGCATTTGATTATGAATCAGAAACACCTTTATCTTTAGGCATTTAAAATTTGAGAACTTCCCTTTCCTCTCCTTCCTTCATCTTTTCTCTCATCCGTTCCTCTGCAGGATGGGGATTTCTGCATTGGGGTTAGACCTTTAGGCTATGAATTCTGGCCTGGAGGGTAATTCCTTCCTTGCATTCAATCAACCTGGTATTCATCTGCAGCTCCAATTTAAGTTCTTGACATAAACACACTAAATAAGCAAGACAGGTCTCACTGAGTTATTTAAAACCCCCATTCTGTGAGAGAGCATCTTGAATCTGAGGTTCTTGCCTAAATATAAACGGCAAAGCTTATTCAACATCAAATCAAATCAATGATAATTTGAGGGCTAATTAGCATTTGGGGCTTTTTTCGGCAGCATGGTGATGTGGTGGGTAATGCTCCATGATTGGAGGGAAGCATGTAATTATAGAACTGGGATGGATTGCCCCTTAGAGACCAGTGAGGAAGGTTTCCTAGCCAAGGAGACCTGCCTTAGGCCAGAGGGACCAGAGTGGGGATAAAGGTGGGAAAGCCAGTCTAGGGAGAGGGCTGTCTCCTCTCATCTCATCTACTTTCTGACACTGAGGATGCTGACACCCCAGATCCTGGAACATTTACCTTCCAATTAAACTCTTAAGGTGCAAAAGAAGAGATGCATTTGTTCCAGAAGGGAGTTAAATATGGAAATCACTATTTTGGACTTGTTTATGAGGGGTCATGTGTCCAAAAAATTGAAGTAACATTGGTATATAATGTTGCTATAAACATTTAAGTGTCAAGTATCTTTGCATCTTTTGTACAGAGTTATAATCACCTCTCTCTTTCTCTTTCTCTCTCTTATAACATCTGTATCTAAGAATCTAAAGCGTTCTACTTTGTTTCATTTTGTTTGCTCATTTTTTTTTAAAATTTACCTTTCACAAATGCGTGGAATTATATACTATTTATTTTTCTCTATTTGATTTATTTCATGCAGCATAATCTTCTTAAATTCTGTCCCTATTACAAAAGAAAAAATTTCATGTTTGTAGCTGAACAGAATTTCATTGTGTATAGATATCACATTGGCTCTATCTCATCCTCTATTGATGAACACTGAAGTTGTCCCCTATTTTGGCTATTATAAATAGTAATGGGATGAACATGAGGATACACAATGGTATATCTTATAGATACCTGGCTTAGAGAGGTAAAAAAGATTCACCAAAGATCCCCAGGTAGAATGTCATCAACTTTGAATTCGAAGAGAAAGGTAAAATTGTAAGAGAAAATAATTACAAATAAGTATTACATGCTCAAAAAATGACAAAATTCAAAGAGCCCACAGACCCTAGGAGAGTTCTTTCTTGAGGTGAATAGTCCTCTTCAAACAGTATATTTCCCCTCACTTCCGTGAATTATCTTCCCAAGGTTTGGGATTCATCCCTATGTGCCCTGGGATTCAGGTGCCCAGTCATGAGGGTGAATTGAGGCTTAACAGAGAGAAAACAACACATCTGTGACTTTCACTTGTCAAATTCTATCCACTGCTGTGGGTCCCTAGCATGTTAGATTAAAAAAAGATTCTGAGTCTCATATGAGCTTACAGGAAAGAGAGAAAGATCACTTAAGTGTCTGGTGGTAAGAGCCACAGTAGAATTCAGACAAATGACTCAGATATGAGGTATGTCTGCCTTGAGTTACCATGATTTCAGCTGCTCCTCCAGCTTCTCTGTGCAGTGCATCTGTATGGGTGTGTGTGTGTGGGGGTGATTCAGAAAGACACAGGTTGAAGCAGCTGGATTACATAGGAGTCCACAGCATGCATGGCAGCATAACCCGTAGTTAACTACATCACATTTTTTTCAAGGGACTCTGCGACACTTCCTTTGAACATTCAGACACGATCAGCCAAGAGGCAGGTGTCTTGGAACAGAGAAGCACAGTAAGAAAAATAAATCCCTTTGGTTTGATTTTTTTTCCAAATTGAATATTAAGAAGTGGAAGAGTGGCTTCTTTTCCAAGCATGATGAGGGTGATTCAAATTATACTCACTCAATTGGGTATGGCCTGATGGGGGTCCAATTGCAGAGTACCATGTTGGACATAAGTGAGACAATTAGTCTTCTCAAGAAGCTCAGTTCTCAAGATGACTTAATTGGTGCCAGTAAAACGAGATATTTTTTTTTGAAAAATATAATGAGAAGCACAAAGAGCAGAGATCTAAGGATATTGGCACAAGTAATTATAATGAATAGATTAGCAATTGCTTTAGATTATGGTCTGGATTACCATCTGATTTTGGTAATAGCATAATCAATTCTTTATTGAGCATCTATTATTTACTTAAATGCTTGGTATTCTTACAAAGGGAATTATGTATTATTTATACTGTGTATTCAATCTATATATAGGAGGTATTTGAGAGGGTCTGCCATTAAAGATATGGATAGAACTAGGGTGCTGAAATAGAATTAAACAATATCTGTGGCAGGAGCAGAGGCAAATCACTAGCTACATAGGCTAGCATGGTAACTGCGATGGAGAATTTAAATTAGTTTCCTGGCACATGTGATATAATGGAGATCCTAATGCACACGTGTTTGTGCTACTAGATAAAAAAGGAAACTTGGAAATAGTTTCTGTTGTGAATTTCTAAAAGAACTTGGACAGTTAGCTTCTTGAGAACAGTGGCTGCGTCCAATTTCTCTTAAGTACTTGGTCATGTGGTAGATTGTAGGCATATACGAAGTGTATTAAAAAAAGTCAGTTGAATTTATTTCATTGTTAAACTCTTTGGTGGAGCAGTAGAGAAGAGGCTATTCACAAGAGGGCTATCTTGTGCTCTTTCTAGGAAGACCTCTGGAGTGCATATATGCTAATTTAACACCCCTGGTTTCCTTGTGATTTATCCAGATAGAAAGACAAAACTCTGAAAACATAAAGAAACTCAGATACAGAGGCATATAATTGAATATCGTGGCAACAATAATTGTAACATCTCCAGAAATATCTCAAGGAGAGGGAACTCATGATCTTTACCCCAACCTAAATGTTGGCAAAGGGCAACTGGAGAGATGGATAGGAGAAGGCTTTGGTACAACATTGCTAGATGAAAAAGACCAGGGTTTAAACTGGAAACAGATGCCATCCTAAGTATCCTTAGAGGCTATTAAAAGAGGGGTTAAAAAGGGGATGAGAAGTAATCTGACCACCCCCTCCTCAATATATTCCTTCCCATTGGCTAAACTCATTTGAAAACAGCTGGCATGGGAATCTAGGAAATAATCTCACACAGGAGCCCTGTTGAGTAGTTGCAATTAATAGAGGAACAATAGAGATGGGTTTAAGGGGAAAAGATCAAAAAAAATGACACAGCTGCTGGTAGGAATCTGGTACATTTGTGCTCACTCAGCCAGATCATGAAGTCTGAGGACTATAGAGATATTATAGGGCTGGTGCCTATAGATATTATAGTAACTGATGTCTAATTTTGTTTTCACTGTACCAATCATAAAATACTTTATTTTTTCACATTTTATTAATTATTTTATTTAAAAATGTGATTACAAAATTGTTCATGATTGAGCTTCAGTTATACAATGCATACCACCCTTCACCAATGCACTTTTCCTGCCATCAATATAACCAGTTTCCCTCCCATTCTCTCTACTGCCTACCCCTTGGCAGACACTCTACTTCTTTTTCTCTCTTTTATTTTTTCTTTTAGATACTGTGGTTTGCACTATTGTTAATGCAAAGGTACCATGCATATCATTTTATCTCTTTTCAGAATCCAGTTCTTGTTCAGAGTGATCAGTTCCAACTATCATTGTCATAGTGAACTCTTCTTTACCCTAACTGCTCTGATCCACTATTTTTGAACAAGCTTCCTATCATGGATGGGTAGAAATCTCATATCCATTTTCTCTAAATATAATTACTATACTACCTTTTGTTTTTCTTATTTTCCACAAGAGAGTGAAATTATTCATAAAAAATACCTTAGACTCCTACTAATCAAGTTAGGAGCTTTAACAATGTGATTATTTCAAAAGAGATTGAGGTTTAAATACCATCTATGTATTATTCTCTGACAATATATCTTTATACCTCATGTGGGAGAGATATGCATGACATCCTATCATTAGCAATATTTTAAGTCACAATGCTTCAAGTCAAATTTAAAAAAAAAAACTTGGCCTGGTCATTTACACCATACTCAGAAATTTGGACTACATCCTACTTCTTTGACCACTAATATTTACTTGTGGAGCAGTTATAGTTCCATCCTAAAAGTCATAGGGATAATGCATTGAGAATATTAACTTAAAACCTAGAGTACAGGGTGGTGACATAGGAAAGGTGAGTACCTAGCTAGACCAATCTTAGATGATTCTTCAGAGTTGATGCCTAATATAAACTCACATGTTTGCTGCTTTCATGATTCCATCTGTGCTATCCTTTCTATGAGGCCTTTTCAGATCCTGCTTTCTGTGGGTGGCAAGGTATTTGGGGCATACCTCTCTCTAGGCATAGTATATGTCATATTAGAATTATTTGTTTCCTTCACATCTTCTTCCAGGCAAACAGCATGGATTGCTTCTGGACCATTTGAAGCATAATGTGTGGCAAAGTACATAAGTTCAGCATATTTGTTGAATGAATAAATGAGTATAATCATGCACTGACCAAAAGCAAGATGAAGAATTTTATCAGCCATTGCAATATGCTTCTCCAGCTCCCTCCTCATTATATTTAACATCTTTTCCTGGTTTCTAAGACAATCCTGAATAAGGAGATGATCATCCAGGGAAATGAGAGGGGGAACAAATAAATAAAATACTAGAGTTAGCTAGAGCAAGATGGGAGGAAGATACTGGACACTGATTATATATCAGATGAATACTTCTAGAAAAATACTGCTAGAAAAGTAACTGTAGTAGCTGTCATGCTTTTATATAGTCCCTGGACACTGTCCACAGTTATTGTGTCAGTCAAAAAGGGACAATCAATTGAGTCTCCTTGAATTTTTATTCTTTTTCTTGTTTGACCTTTATTTAATTTGGTGGGCCAGACCAAGTAGTGTTCTGGGATTATTTCTGGCTCTGTGCTCAAGAGTGATCCTGCTGGAGCTAAGAGGACCCTATATGGTTCCAGGGGTTAGGACCTGGGTCAGCCAGATGCAAGGCAAGCACCTTACCTTCTGTACTATATCTTTTGGGTCCTGACTTTTTGGAATTTAAGAACAGAAGCCTATAAAGAGAAGCCAGTGACTTATCTATGATTGAAGATGTCTGATCTATTTCTCAGAAGCAGTTGGCAGCCCCTCTTTTTCTCCCTGTGATGTAAAGGGAAGTCAGCCTACAGAAAGAATAAAGATCAAGGTGATCATGCAGAGAGGAGCAGGGAAGAAACCCAGAAGTGTCTCCAGCCCCAATTCTGACAGTCCCTGTCAAAATTCTGCCCATGGATCCAAAAGAAATCTTTTATCATAAAGTTTCTTTTTTCTATGCTATTTGCCTTCTGTTATGTGCCGACAAAAACAGCCTAATCCAGAGGGCATATGAAAATGGAAGATGAAGCAAAAATGTCACATGAGTTTAAACTATCAATAATCATAAATGCCAGGCTTAAATTTTAGGGTTTATTCTGTAGGTGATCTGAAATGTTTGCAAGATTTTGAGGAAGGAAATTAAATGAATTGGCCTGGTGAAATGAATCCACCTTGGTTGACATCTAAACCAAGTGTGAATCTTTCTGTCCTCCCTGTGTTTTGAAAGCAATCATAATTTTCTAATTCTTTTTAAATATGCTTCTCCCAGTTTCCTCACATACACCCCAGGCTTCCCAGGAACTTCCAGCACACCTCTCCTGACTCCCAAACCTTCTTTTCTGGCAAATCATCTTCTCTCTGACTCAGAATTGTTCTTCTAGAACCAATCTTATCACCGTGGAAAGATGCCAAATGTCTGTTAGCGGTGGAGCATTACACTCACCATGTCAGAGAGGACAAAGATTTACAATGTGTGCTTGGATTAGCTAAAAATTCATTCTTTCTGCCTTTCAGGTCTTAAATTTTGAGTTGAGCAAAGATCTGGATTCCCTGAGGAGAAATAAGAGCCTGGGGTCATTAATCAAAGGGTTGCCGGGAGGTGGTGACAAGAAGGATTAGGACTCTGAATCTCCAGCAATGGCGCCCTCACTCCCTCACTCACATACTATACTCACTTATTTAGGCAGAGTAACTATTTCCTCTCTCTAACCCTCAGTTTCCTCCTCTGTAAATCATACAGGTTCCTCTCCAGGAGCCTCATATCCATTGACTGTGTGAATATTCCTTAAATTAGCTCTTGAATGGCTCAGGCTCTGGAACCTTCTCCCTCAGGGTCAAGGGGTGTGTGTGTGTGGCTAATTCCTGAATAGTTTGTAGAGACTTGAAGACGTCTCTCTTGAAGAAGTCTCTCTTTCTCTCTCCCTATTCAACCCTTGCTCCCCCACTCCCAGAAGCTCAATATCTATAGATTGTCTACCCAGGATGCAACTTTAACTGATGTAAGAGGTCCAACTGCAGCTTCTGTCTCCTCCAATGCCAGCGTCCCTGCTCCTGGGTATTAGTAGGAATGAAGTGCCTCTGGCAAGGGTCCAGAAGCAAGGCAGTTCATGAAATCAGTAGAAGAGAAAACCCTTTTTCCAAATGCTGTGCTCAGTCTCATCTTAAACATCCCGTGGTCTGCAGGTTTACATTATTTGGACACTTCATCTACTAGTTACTCTTGCCTTAATTGAATTTATTTCAGCTCGGGGCTGATCTGTGTTGGACACTGCCTGGTGACAGGCATTGTGTGACTCCTGGAAGACATGCAGCACAATCCCTGCCTCAGAAGGGTTGGTTGTCAAGAAAAGGAAGAATACAGACGGGTACACAGATGTTTACACAGAGGGTGTGAGGATGGAGGGTATATTCACTTTCTATTGTTGTGTAACTGATTGCCATAATTTCCGCAGCTCTAAATAACACCCATTTATTAGTGCACATTTTGTATGTTGGCATCTGGATGGGTTCACATGTGTCCCTGCTCAGGGTCACCCCAGGACAAGGCCAGGGTCAGCTAGATCTAGGCTCTATTGCAAGCTTCAGAGACATAAGTACTTCTAACAGATTATTTTTGCTAGAAGTTTATAAACCTTTGCTAGAAGGTTTTTGATATTTTTTAGGAGAGGTTTGGAGCTATGCCCCACAGTGCTCAGAGTTTATTCCTGGCTCTGTGTTCAGGGATCACTCCTGGTGGTGCTCAAGTGATCCTATGTGCTATGATGAGTAGATCCAAGATCAGTTGTGTGCAAGGCCAGCTCATTGCCTATTGTACTATCTGGACCTAAAGTATTTATTTTATTTTTTTGCTGGCTATCAAACCAGGACCCTCTCAGTGCTCCAATGTGTCTTGCTTTTCTCCTCCTGTGCTCCTTTTTTCCATCTTCAAACCAGTAGGAGAGAATAGACTCTGCTTTTCTGCCGTTTTCTTCTCCCACCAGCCCAAGAAAGAAGTAGAATATTAAATGCTCTTGTGATTCTTCTGGTTTTCTAAGTAGTTTGCTTTCTAAGCTGTGTTGTGCCTCAACACACAGTACAATCTTGGGAGAGATGCCATGTACAATGATTCTGGGCTTTAGGTCCTCAGGGTCATTCTTGAGAATCTGCCTACTCCAAAGGGTTTGGGATAAGTCAGGGAGCCTCAAGTCAATGGGAATGAACTGCTCAACTTTTATTAGATTGTTGGGGTGGGGTGTCCTTTGGGTGAATTTTTCTACAGACATATTTTGCTCAAGCAAATCTAGAGAAGGAGCTATTTAGCAGACAAATAGGAGAACATTGTGGCAAGCCTAATACTCCTTCTTTCCTCCCTAGCCTCTAACCCAGTATTGAGAAACATTTCCCTGAAAAATTAACTAGGTAGAGAGAGATCATTGTAAAGATTAAATAAGAAAATACTCAAGGGGCTAGAGGGATAATACAGTAGGCAGGGTTCTTGCCTTGCATGTATCTGACTCATGTTTGAATTTTAGTGTCCTGTATGGTCTCCAAGCCCTACCCGGAGTAATACCTGAGCAGAGAGCCAGGAGTAAGCCCTGAGCACTGCCAGGTATGGTATTTCTCAAATATTCTGTAAGTTCTTAGAACAATGCTGGGTTCAAACTTCAAAGTAATTTATAGATTATGAAGCTAATATTAATCTACAAATAAAAATAGAATATTTTCTTATTTAACAAGCATCTATTAAGCGCAAACTTCAAAGCAAGATGATGGAGGAGAGTGGGGAGTAGAGCGGACATTCCTGACCCCATGTGGTTTCCTGTCTATTGGGGGAGCTCAGAAAGCAAAGGGGAAAGTGTGATAATGGTGCCAAGGACACCAATGGTTCTGGTGCTCCCTAAATCCTGTGTCTGGTCTGTGAAAATCAGTTTCCTTCTTGTCCACAAAGTGAATAAATATAAATAGCTCTTTAAGTTCAAGATCATTCTACAGGGCAGGCTCTTCTCTTCAGCCTATATCTATAGATTGTCTACCCAGGATGTAAGAGTGACAACTCAGCAGCCTTTTTCCATCACATCCTCCTCCTTCTCTCCCTTGCCTTCTCTGTCTTCTCTTTCTAAATCTGTGCACCTTAGGGCAACTCGGGCTATTCATCACAAATCCCCAGAGTCCAGTACCAAACCTCAATCCTAGCAGTCCTCAGTAAACAATGCAGAATCACTGAGCTCATAACTTAGACTTTGGTTTCCTATTTGGCTCATACCCACCATTTTAATTTCGTTCTTTTAAAATAAACATTTGCATAGCACCTGTGATGTGCCACTAAACAGGTAACAGAGCCAAGGTTCAAAGCCACACAGTCTGTGCAAGTCTTGACACAGGTAAATGTGGAGTTTCAAGACCTTTCTTGTACCTAACGACTAACGACAACAATAACAGCATGGCAGAGTAACCTCAACCACTCACTGAGCATAGCAGTGTTTCTATGTTAAATTTGCAGCATCAATTCCCACAACTACACTGGGGAATGAGACTTATTATCTTCATTTTAGAGCTAAGGATTCTGCTTCTCAGAGAGGTGAAGTCACTTGCATGTGCAAACTTAGCAAACAGATAATCAGTTCCAAACTATATTTTTCAGCTTTTGGGATGGGTAGAGTGCTTTGACTGGTCACCTTCATTGAATTGAATAGCTTCCTTTTTTTTCTTGTGAATGCCCACAGAATCACTATAGATACATTAAATAAATGTTTAGGAGAGAGTCAAAATCTTAGTAGGATGCTGGCAGAAAAATTCTAGCTAGTTCAGAAATCATGCCACTGTGACCCAACAGAATCAAAGATGGAATTTTCTGCCCCAATGATCTTATGCTGCATATCTTCTTGAGCCTATGTTAGGCTTCAGTTTCATTGTTGGGGCTTTGGAAGTAACAATATTTTCTCAGAGCTCCACAGAGATTCTGATGACTTTATGACTCACTCTCCAAGACCAGAACTATTCCATAAGTTATTGCTTAATCACTCAAGAGAGGATAATATACACAGACATGTCTCAAGTTTGTAGAGATCTCAAAGGTCTCTGGAGGATGGGCCTTATTTTCTCTCTCCTGTACCCCAGCACTGAATATGAACCAACATCCAACCTAAAAACCCAGTGGAAAAATTGCTAATTGAATGTTGAGTAGCTAAAGAAAGGAAACACAAAAGGAATACATTGCTCTTTTGCTTGGTAATGGGGCTAGACTCCGAAAAAGCAACATGGTGGTTTAGAACTTAGCACAGATAGTACATGGTAGCAGAGTCTCCCAGACTATATGCATGCAAAGCCTAACTCCTCTGTGATCTCTAACTGAAGATTGGAATGTAGTCCTGTTGCTAGTGCAGGCACACAGCTGCTGGCAACTTCACACTATGAATGCAACATCACCCTAACTGATTGATTCTATGGACAGTGTGATAAGGCATACTGGGAAGAAACAGCAATGTCAGTTCACTAGTGGTGGTCAGAGAGAGGCTCATCAGGCATAAATACATTCTTTGCATGATGGAGTCCCAGCCCTAATTCTTAGTACTGCATGCATAGTTTTCTGAGAACTAGGGTGAGTAGCCCCCAAGCACCAGCTGTATGGCCTCCAAAGCAAACCAAATCAAATTGTTATTAAAATTTTTGAAAACTCCCTCTTAAATCCAGTATTTACCTCCTTACAAACCAGTAACAAATGGTCACAGTCCAACCTAACTGATATCACACAATTAGAAAGTAGCTTTGGTAAGCAAATCATGCCATGAACATTCTCTGTGGAGCCTGGATTTGTTTGATGTCAACATTGGTTTTGTGAACTACTGGATATACATGTCTTGGAAGATGTTAATGAATAATCTTGTTCAATTTCCTAAATGTCTTCATCTCTAACAATGTCTTCCTTTTGGAGCTGAAATAAGGAGCCCATGAAATTATTCACCAATATTTATTTGACAAATATCGATTACACTTTTGTTATGACAGATGCTCTTTTAGCCATTAAGGAAAATGTAGTGAACAAAAATAGACAAAAATATCTGTTGTCTTGGAGCTCTAATTGTGGTGAGACACACTGATAAAGAAGGTAGCCTGGTGCCTTGTATTAGCAGCCCTGTATTATTGGAAGCCGCTTCAGTGAGAGTTAAATACTCAAAATAAAATCCAAATAATGTAGACCTCATAAGATTGCTTTAAATATCACATGAGATCAAAAAAGATGACCACTTGCTGTGATAATACATATACCTCAAAGCTAGATGCAAAACTATCATATTTCTAGATCTGGAGAATCAGAGCTGTCTATTTCCTGAAGTTAGAAGATCAAAGCTAATGATGTAGGGTAGATAGCAGGACTTTAGGAACCACACGGAGAAGCAATACCTAAAGCCCAAATGTAGAGTCAACTAAAAAAAAAAAATGAGAGAGAAGAACCTCAAAAGAACTCAAGATGTCAAGGCTGAAGAATACAAACACGATTTTGGAATCAGGCAGATAGTAACTATGCAGAAGATCATACAGAGTATGTTTGACTGGAATTCATCTGGATCATGTTAAATGGACCAGAGGCCAAATTTAAAGCTATGGGCTTTGGGGTGCATCAGTAGTGTAAAGGCAGAACAGCTATATATCCAAATCATAAAGTCAATAATACTGAAAGCATAAGATCCAAATGATAACAATCAACTTTAAAAATGTGCCTGTCAGAGCCTGGAGAGATAGCACAACGGCGTTTGCCTTGCAAGCAGCCGATCCAGGACCAAAGGTGGTTGGTTCGAATCCCAGTGTCCCATATGGTCTCCCGTGCCTGCCAGGAGCTATTTCTGAGCAGACAGCCAGGAGTAACCCCTGAGCAACGCCGGGTGTGGCCCAAAAACCAAAAAAAAAAAAGAAATGTGCCTGTCAAGGAGGCGCGTGTGTGGGGTGGGGTGAAAGAACCTGTGGACTCTGGTGGAAGGAAAGTGGGGAGATTGGTGCTAAAGCATCATGTGCCTGAAACTACTCAATTATGAATAATCTTGTAACTCATAGTATCTTAATAAATAGATTTAAAATAAATAAAAATAGATATGGGTTAGACAAACATCTTCTGCAAGAGCAATGACCAAAAACACAATTAGAAGGTCCAATCACTCACCAGACTCATGGTTCAGCTTGAGATTAAGGCTAGGACTGGATGGTCACAGTCCCGGAACAATGGAACATCAAGAACAGAATGTGAAACAAAGGATAAATGGTGCTTGCAGCTAAAATTTATGTTGGGTAGATTCTGTGAGCACCCACAGCTTTATTCTCCACCATTCTTCATCCTCTTGCATGCCCCAGGAGGCCAACCCACACGGAGAATAAAGAAGAATTGATGTTCTTGTATCAACTTGTTTCTGCATGAGTTCAGCCAATGGGCAAGACTGGCAAGAGACTAAAATGAAGCTGAAGATTGAATTAAGGGAAGTCAAGGAATATTCCCCCCCCACCCCCCTGGCTTCTCCCTTCTGGCCACTCCCATCCCTCAATCTGTGTTCTCTGGCACATTATCTCTCTGGGTTCTATCACCTCTCTTTCCCATTTCAGACTCTGGGATGACAAAAGCCCTATCTATTCCTAGCCCCGGGGTGCTGTTCTCTCCCCTGTGGTTTTCCTATATTCTGCTCATAACTTTGTAAATAAACCTATTATCCTAATCAAATGGGCCATCTGTTTTCTGCTAGAAACTGACTAGAAGCTCCAGGGCTTGTGTCCAAAGCTCTATCTTAGTGGACTCTGTTTGATCCATGAGGGGGTGAGTCAGTCTAGCTTAAAGAAACAGTGTTGGTCAAATCTATTGTAGAGGCAGACTGGAGTTTGGATTTGGAATCATTCATGCTGGGATCCTGGGTGATAACCAACTTAAGTCCCAGGGGGTAGAAAATAGTTTGACATTGTTCTTATGGTCTCCCAGGCACTGGCTAAATACAGTCTATTTGTCAACTCCTTTAATCCTCAGAGCAAAGCTATTAACTCTGTAGCATCTACGCAATGAAAAACCTGAGGCTGGTAAAGGGAAGTCACTTGCCAGAGCTCACACTACCTTTAAGTGACTGTAACTAGCATCAAATCCCAAGGCCAAATTACAATGGTTTCAATAAAATTAAAAAATAAAACCGAGGTCACTCCAGAGGCTTTGATCCCGACCACCAGTCTCCACTTTGTAGACATATGAATAATTTCTATGTACTAGGTTTGTCCCTTGTTCTCCTACTTAGTTGCAAATGCCAGGCTTTAATTTTTTTTTTTTTAAGGAGCATCCACACTTTCTATACTGCATGTTTCTGACTCAGTTTTAACAGGTTTCAAGGAGCTTGAAGTTCATTAAAGATTAATATCTGGTCCAGGGTCCCTGAGCCAGTGCAGCTGAACTTTTCCTAAGTTCCTCAGTTTTATCTTATAAGCCTTAGATGCTACTATATGATGGGGACATTGTCTATATCTCTGTTGTATCTCATTGTACATTACATAGTAGTAACATGATAAATACTTATTGAATGGATGAATAAAATGGCTTTGATGTATTTTTTAAAATTTAAAACTTATTAGCATGGATGCAGAAAACCCTCATTTTCTATCCGTGCTTTTCCTTTATTCGAATCCATCAGAGCACTAACACCAGAACAGCCTTCTTGCACCATCCTACTTTCTTAGGCCTCACAGTGCCAGGGGTCCTCAAACTTTTTAAACAGGGGGCCAGTTCACTGTCCTTCAGACTGTTGGAGGGCCAGATTATAGTAAAAACAAAAATTATGAACAAATTTCTATGCACACTGCATATATCTTATTTAGAAGTGAAGAAACAAAATGGGAATAAATACAATATGTAGCCCACGGGTCGTAGTTTGAAGACCATTGCCTCACACAGAGGCAGTGCCCAAAGCTCATCAGCCTGTCCTCTGGCTTTATCAGTTAGTAGTCACAGAGCCTGATTGGAATCTTTGCGTTCTCAATTCCTATTGGTTAGGGAAGTGGTTAAATACTATTGCTCCTATTATAGTAAGTCAACTCTGAATTTGAATCCCTGCTTTTCATTTAACTATGAACAGACTTATCTGTTTTCTAAGATGATTTATCTCTCTTCTAAAATGTTCTTCAAAAATGAAAATAATCATATTTCCTCCCAGGGTGTTAATGTAAAGATTAAAAGTCACTTTTACAATTCAGATCCTACTAGGAAGGGATAGTCTTTAGGTTGCCATATAGACCTGACACTTACGAAATTAATGTAAACAGGATTGGCTAGGAAGAACTCTACATAAACCTAGATCAGACAATGAGGAATTTGAACACTGAGCTAATCATAGGGGATTTTTTTCACTGGGTAAAAATGAGTAGTCCCAGTATCTGCACTGCCGGGCAGTATGACTGACAAAGTATGTAAAGTCCTTAGCATAGTGCCTGCCTCAAATAAATGCTCAATAAATGTTAGCTATTGGAATCATTATATTTATTGGGAGCCCAAGGAATAAAAACAAGTGTCATTATTCCTTGCACAGTGTTTAGCTGTGTGCATGCCTGGATTAGAGAAAAAATATTCACTGGACACTCGTTAAAAATGGCATGATCGATTTTATTAAAGCTACTGCAGCAGGGAAAAGAGAACTCATTATAGAACTGACTTCAACTCCAAATACCGCAAAGACAGATAGAGATTTATAGCCAATGAGCAGAGAGAGAGGGGGTCAATGGATGGAAAAGTACTAAGAGAAACTTGATTAGACATCAAAGATAGGGGATTCTTACTAAATTGGCTTCTCAGGGGTCTTGCTAAAAGCAGGTCGAGAACTTAGAGTTCAAGGGAATAGACACATTGCGTGAACTGACGTAGAAGCAATCTTAGCTAAGACTGGGCTTAGCAAGTCAAGGACAGGGCCCAAGGTTAAGGCCCAGTCAAGAAGACTGGGGCTGGAGGGATAGTGCTGGGTTTAAGGCATTCGGCCTTCAAGCAGCTGAATCCTGTTTAATCTATAGTATCACATATGGTCCCTTGGGCACTGCCAGGAATGAGCTTCGACCCAGAGCCTAGAGCAAGTCATAAATTCTGCTGGATGTGGCCCAAAAGTCAGAAAAGAACACTGGATTTGGTCAAGGAACAAGTCTTTGTGAGCTTTCTCCTCCCTCAAATGAAGCAAGAATGATGCCTGTATCAGCCTTTTTTACAACCTCATCTCTCATCCAGTTATACTCAGGAAAATATCCTAGAGTAATTGCATAAGTTAATATTAGTGTGAATAAGGAGTAGATTTTTCAAGTTGGACCCAATTTCACAAGGACACCTATTGACTAGTGAGTTTCTTAAATTACCATATTTTCCAGCGTATAAGACGACTTTTGAAACAAAAAAATGTCAACCGAAAATCGGGGGTCGTCTTATACGCCGAGTATATCCCGAAAAATGTTTCAATATGCCGCTAAACGAAAATTGTCTGAATATTGCCACAAAACGAATTTTCCAACTCGATCCTGCACCAATCACTGCCAGGCTGCTCGGACCGCCTCTCTAACTCAGCCAATCCAAGCAGGCTTTATTTTTTTTTTTTTTATTTTTTTTTTTTTTTGGTTTTTGGGCCACACCCGGCATTGCTCAGAGGTTACTCATGGCTGTCTGCTCAGAAATAGCTCCTGGCAGGCACGGGGGACCATATGGGACACCGGGATTCGAACCAACCACCTTTGGTCCTGGATCGGCTGCTTGCGAGGCAAACGCCGCTGTGCTATCTCTCCGGGCCCCAAGCAGGCTTTTTATGCATGCAAATTAGACAATGTTCTGGACCCGAATCTACACTGTAAAAAGCCTGCTCAGATTGGCCAGTCAGAGAGGAATACTATATATTACAGTATAACCTTTGGACCTTTGCTTGTTGTGATTGGCTCACTGTGGTACATATAGTTGCAGCACAGGAACATTCTGTCTGATACAGCGAATATAGGCCTAAACCTATGTTTTAACTGCAAAATTAGAGGGTCGTCTTATACGCCGGCAAATACGGTATCAACAACTAGACTTTTCATGGGCCTGAACTTGGGTTGAACAATTGGGCAGTCTGTAGACAGAGGTTACTTGGAAGTCCCATGGCTTGCTGGAAACAGTATAATGCATAGACAATGCCCCAAGTACATTCCATTAAAATATTTGTTGAACCAAAGTTTTATTTCCAAATTATTAATTCCCTTTTAGCAAAAAACTCAGAATATCAAAGAAACCCACACAGTACACCTTCTTATAATGCTCTTTGGGAACCATTTTAATAGTCATTACTGTGGTCTCCATTGTACCCCAGCTTTATTCTGAACATACTTTTACATTGAATTGCCCAAAAATAATTAGAGGGAAAAACTCTGTTTCCAAAATGCACAGAGATTTCTGCCAAGTCAGAAAATAAGCACCTAGAAAAATCATATTTTAGGAACCAAATTCTGGAGTCCAGTCTGAGCTCTATTCTCTTCACTATCTTTGACTATCTCTGCTACTAGATGCTAGGAGTGATTAGTTTTGTATTCATTTGACTAATAGCCCTGATCAAAATTGTAATAGGGGCAGGGGGTAGAACATTCATTTTAAAACCAAGGTATTAGAAATCCTTAAGTGATATCTGTATGGAAATCATTGAGATTCAGATTTCTCCAGTTGTCTGCTAATTCAACAACCTACTTATATGATTAGTCTCCAGTGCAAGCTTCCCTTTGCCCACTTTTGCTGAGTTAGTAATTTCCAAGTCCATTACCTCTCCGGGCAACTGCAGGTCTGCTCCTGTCCATCTGTATGCAGATCTGGGAAGATACTTAGGGCATTTATAGAAACAGTCATTAGTGCTCCTGGGTCAATTATAGGGCCTTCATTATCATTGGGAAAGAAGCCCACTCTAGAATAATGTACTTTCCCGCCATTCCCAGATTAACACACAGACCTGCCTGAAAGAAGGAGGGTATTGAAGAGAAGAAAGCCATGGACTTGTAGATGGAGGTTGTGGGTTTGAATATAAGCCATAGCACTTCAAAGCTGTATCCGAGCCCTCATTTATAAAACTGAGTTAGTGATAAAAGTAAGGCTTATTCCTTTCCAGTCACCTACACAAAGGAAGAGCTTATTATCTGGGCACATGGTGACATATTTTGGCAATATGAGTAGGGAAGGGTCACTCTGTTAAAAACAAAAAACAAACAAACAAAAAACAAAAGTCTTGCTTTCATCCATGGAAAAATTCCCAAGTGAAGTTTTAATAGTCCACAAACCCATTCCAGAATCTCATCCTAGCTATAAGGAATGTAAGATCTACTATGCATCTGTTAGAGGTTTTATGTAACATCTTGTCAAATCCTTACAACCCAGCAAACATCAGCATTGTCTCAGATTAAGATCTACAAAAATATGATGCTCTGAGAGGTACTAAACCTAAGCCTTGCCCTAATTTTTCTCTTTTCTTTCAATTCATTTCCAGTACTTCCAATGTCACACAGCATGAAAACTCTTCACTGCACCTTAGAGTCACTCTTTGAGACTTTGCACATAGTAGGTACACAACAATGAAATAAGGAAATGAATTCTGTCTTTCTGTCTGGGGGACATTTTGAAAAAATTTGTGTGATGCTGGGGCATATTTAAAAAAATATATCCTTATCTAGTGATGGACAAAATTGAAAGTCAAATGGCATGAAGATTTTTGCACAAAGAAAGGGCAAAGTGACAGTCACAGAGGTCCAGGACTAATTAGCAGGTTGCTGATCTCGGCAGGGGGTAATTTGAGAAACAGCAAGTTGAAACCTGATTATTGAATGAAAGTGAATTCTTAGAACTCTTCAGGGGCTATGAAAGCTAGTGCTTCTACTGAAATGCCTCCTATGGAGCCCTAGATACATTCTAAAAGTTGGAGACATACCCACACCTAGAGATGGAAAATGCCAAATGCCTCAACTGTGAAAGTAAGATAGAAGGGTGTCTCTCACCTCTAGGACTCTGAAGGAACCACTGGTCTTCCCCTTTACCTAGTAATTTTGTATTTTTAAAGACTCACTGATAAACAACCAAATGAATTGATTGAGTATTTAATCTGGTGTCTCTCAGATAGATGAATGAATGAAAATTTACCATGCAATACTTTGTTCTGACTTATATACAATGACTACGAACTCAAACCCATCTCCTGTCTACAAGTTTATGATTTTCCAATTTTGTTTTTAACCTTCATTATTCTAAGCAGGTTTTAATTTTGGGATGTGGTGAAAAGAACATTTTAGACTCCCAGTAAACCTTGCTGAGGTCTTCATACTTAATTGGGTAGCATGGACTCTGCACATTTATATGTATCATATATCACCCCAAAATATCCCCTGGAGTAAATACGTTACCTGAAAGAGACATCTTAGAATGGGACCAGAGATATAGTACAGCAGGTAAAAAGCATTTGCCTTGCACATGGCTGACCTGGTTTTGATCAGGCATCAGAGCTTGATTTGATATGGTCCCTGAGCAGTACTAGGAGTATTTCCTGAGAATAGTACTAGGAGTAATCCCTGAGCACTGCACTCTGGGTGTGGCCCCAAAACAAAACAAAAATTCTGAAATGTCATTCTGTAGGATGAGTGAAAGGAATCTTCACTAGAAGAAAAGCCAAATCCTTCCAAGGTCTGCTTTGTCTTGCTCTATGCATGGGGCTATCTGCCTTGTGTTGACAGTCCAGCTTGAATGCCCTCTCTCTGAACTTCTCATTGGAATTCACACACTTCTATTCCTTCTGTTCAGAGAGTATTTTGTTCTCCTAGGTACTATCCTGATGCAATCTCTGGTCAGCTCCGCAGCTCATTCCCAGAACCCTTTCCTCTTAGTTACATTTCCTTGATTCAGTTCTGCCCCTTCTACCCCTCATCATAGCAAAATTGTTTCACCCCCAAATGATGTATGCTTTCTTAGTTATGCATATGCTGCTCTCAGACCTCCCATTTAGGAGAAAGCAGCATCTTACTCCTAATTCCTCTACCTTTGGGGGGGGTACTTTTAGGCATTTTATAAGACTTAGCCTCTACCTGAGACAGAAACTATGGCCATGAATTTTTCACTGTAATTATAAAATAAGTGAGACAACTGGAATATAGTAGAAACCTGGAGACTGAATTAATGCAGGACGAATGAGTGTCATCCAAGAATGAGTCTCTTGGAAGAAGAGTCTTCTTCTAAGAAGCATTTTTGCTGATCTGCCTTCTAAAACAGTCTCAGTTTTCTCTGGTCCCCACATCATCCTATGCTTAATCTGCTTAATTATAGTTTAAACTGCAAAGTGTCTGTGACAATGGGCAGGGGTCTTTATTTCATTCATTCATTTTTGCTTCCTGTGTCTACAAAGTACCTGGCATGGAGTAGACCTGTAATAAATGCTGAACAATAAATTTAGACAAAACGATTGCTACTCTAAAACATTACGTGTTTAGACTAAATAACTTTCTCTTTCCTATGCATTGGCTTGGAGTTTCTAGTACTTCCACACAAAGCTAATAGATTCATAATGAAGAGTTGTCATTTGACTTGGAGATCAAACTGCCTGCACGAGGGGAAGAACACAAGTTCAGATGTTGCTTCCAGGCATTTGGTGACTTTGGAAACATCTTTGGGGCTCTTCTCTTACCTTCAATGGACCACATAGATAGAAAATTCTTTCATAGGTGGGCTCTTGAATAAGGACTTGAGTTACATAGTTCATTTGGGAGATGGTCTTGGGAAGCACATGAAAGGGGCTAAAGCAGGGGTCTCAAACTCACGGCCCATGGGCCATTTGCGACCCTCCGTACAACATTTTGTGGCCCGTGGCCGGCCTTCAAATATTGCAGTATTCGCGATTATTCGCTTACCGAATAATCGCAATAAAAATCGCATTAGTAAGAAAAAAAAATCGCACTAAACATTCGCATTCCCCGAGCAGTTCCGTTCGGGGTATGCAAATGTTTAATGCGATTTTTTGCGATTTTTTTCCTTTCTAATGCGATTTTTTATTGTGAATATTCTGTAAGTGAAATCCCTTATGCGGCCCTGCCTCACCCCGACTTTGTCTCCTTCGGCCCCCAGGTAAATTGAGTTTGAGACCCCTGGGCTAAAGAGAGATAATGGGAAAAGAAGGGCAACTGCAAGTGTATTCATGATGGGGATTGCAATCGGAGGGTGGACCAGTTCCCCAACAGAAACTGTAGAACATGCTTTAGAACTCTCTCCAGAGATGTGTTGGAGGTTAGGGTTCCACTCCAATTAGCTAGGGTTCCACTCCAATTAGCTTCATTCTTTACTGGTTGATTAAAGTTCATACCAGGAGCATTCAGCCCTTCCTCATACTGCAGGCCATCAACTCCACCATGTTGTCCAAGTTGGACACCAAGTTGTTCACAGACAACTTCAAATTGAGGTGCTGGGACTTGGGTGGGAAGCACCCACGAAGTAAGGGGCAGAGATCTTATCCTCAGTGATGGGCAGAGTAGCAATAAAACGTGCAAGCAACCTGGAATTATAAGCCAGGCTCTTGGAAGGGAAGTTAATGGAAACTACCTGTTGAGATTAGTTATTTCAAATGTATTCTTACATTTCAGCACCCTCTTCAATGAGCTGAATCTCCACAGCACTCCTTCTGAGCCTCCATCCTTCCTCCCTTCTCATCCTGGTGGACTATTGTTGAATTAACCTAATCAAACTCAGCTTGTTTTGCTCCAGAGTCCTTGAGAACCCCCTGCAGAGCTCTGACAACACTCATTATTTCTCCAAAAGAAGCTGAGACTCCACATAATGAGCCCTTTATGGGGGTTTCTTTCCCTTTCTAACTCCTCCTGTGTCCCCTTGTCCTTGCATAGGTGATCACAGGCCAGTGTAGGGGTGGGAGGACACCCTGAAAATAAATATTCGTCCCAGTACACAGAGAACTGCCAGGGGGATACTTTCTCCTACTACATATTCTCCCTGTGGAAGGGTCTGGAAGGTCCTCATTAGAGCTTTCCCCTGCCTGTCAGCTCCATGGCAAGCACAACCACCAAGTCAGTCTTATGAGGTTTCCAGGTAGCTCATTTAAGGAAGTCTTTACATATGGGTGATTTTCAGACACTTTCCCTAGCAGAATGGGTTTTCATTTTGTAGTAGAGAATTAGATATTCCAGGAACAGACATACTTAGGAAATGGGCTGACCTATTTGATAGAACTCTTGAGGTAATTATGACGACTTGATCTTTTTTGGAAAAGGAACGTCTTAAATATTCATATGCTTTGATTTAATAATTCTGTTTCTTGCCATACATTGTCAAGAAATATTCTAATACAAAATGCTTTATGCACCATGATGTTGGCTCTCAAATTATTTGTAAGAATAATGACAGCTAGCAGTGGGATGGTGGTCAAATTTTATGAGTTATAAAATGTGTTTCTTAATAGCATAGACAAAAACCAAGCTTTCACAATGTTCAGAGAAAAATGCATATTTCTGCATCTATTTGGATCTATTTGATCCTTGATCATGTCAATGAAAATACGTTTTCTTTTTGTTAAGGGTGTGGGGGACAGGAAGGTTTAGGTCACACCCTACAGTAGTTAGGAGCAATTTCTGTCTCTGTGCTTACGAGTAATTCTTGGTGGTACTCCAGTGAGCATATGCAGTGGCAGAGATTGCACCTACATCAGCTTTATGCAAAGCAAATGCCTTAACACCAATACTATCTCTCTAGCTCTCAGAATAATTTAATTGTCTTAGATAAAAAATAATAAACAGGAAAAAACACAAAAATTATAAAAGTATTTTATTTTTACCATTATATTTACCATTATAAAGTAATAATGGTATTTTGTCTTTGGGATTTCTTTTATGGAAGACTTAAATTTTCTGACTTGTTAGTTTGTTTTCTTAATCCTTCCTCCCTCCCTCTCTCTCTCCCTCTCTTCCTTCCCTAGTTCCTTCCCTCCCTTCTCTCTTCCTGCCTTCCTACCCTTCTACCTTCCTGCCTTTCTTCCTATGGTGCACCAGGATCATATGCAGAATAAGGATTTGAACAGGGGTCAGTCAAGTACAAGGCAAGTGCCTTACTCTCAGAACTAATTCTGTGGCCACCTATTCTAATCAAAGTAGAAAATTTAGTTAAAAAGATATTGACTTTTCTGCTTTACATAAAAATATTTGTGTTCAGACTGAGTAAATATTATCTTTGAAATTGAATAAACATAGTTTATGAGAATGAACAGGAAAGGAATCTAGACATAATCCTTCTTATTGTGATAACTGGCAGTTACTTCCACTTCTAAATGCCTTTCAGAGCTCTTTGGGAGCAAGCGAAAGACCTAGGACCCAGGTTTTATCCTCAGTGATTCAGCAAGATCTCCAAATGTGACTATTTCCAGGGGTTCGGAAGCAGTTTAGCTAGAGAGCAACATTGGCAGCAACTGCCATTTAGGGACTTGGAGATCTTTTTTTCTATATTCAAAGTGTTTTGTACTGTTGCCAAATTAGTTTTACAATTAGAAAATGCAAAAGCATGTATGAATCTAAGTGTTCAGCAATATAGAAATGGCCTCTTTCCAATTTTGTAATCTGCTCTTGTCTTTCAACGGTTGAGTTTGTCTTTCGACTTCATAATGATTATTGGAGTGGTTGCATATTATTCTACCTAGTGTCTGTACTGTAACTCATTAACTAGTCCTCCGCTGCTGAAGAAGTGTCACAGGAGGAACCACTGAAGAAATTAGAAATCTTCATTTTCAGAGCAAAGGAAATCTAAAAATAGAGGAAAGCTTAAGGAACAAATGTGTCTCCTGGGGTTCTAGCAGGTAAAACCTTGACCAGTGAGACGAAATTGCCTTTAGACAAATGGTGGCTTTCAAAGCTACACTTAGCCAAGATATTTTAAAGACAGCCTGAGGATCAGATATTTGAGATGATTTCTGACAGTTCTAGGATCTTACCACGATTGCTATGTCCTGGGATCAGGATTTCTCTTTTTTCCCCCCTCACCAATTCTCCTACTACTTACCCAGAATACATTGCTCTTCATCCTGGGCAAGCCTATTTGCAAGGCTAATACAATCAAATTTTTTACTAAACTGATTGTGCTGTATTCAAAACAGTGTCTAATTCAAAGCAACTGCTAGTTCCCAGCTGAGTAGAGCCCTATTGTTTCTGGGTAAAAATAAATAAACAAACAAACTAAATATATGAAAATCTAAACATAAGCAAATAAATTAAGGGGATAATTATTGGCAGAACAAAGAGAGTCTCCAAGGGGTTCCTTTAAATCCTGAGCATAAATCCTACAAGCATTTCCAGTATAATTAAATTAACCCAAATGTGGTTAGGCACCCAACTCTCTGTAGTCTCTTTGGCCCCTTCTTAGGACCAAACTCTTGTGTTTGTACTCAGTCCAGCCTTGAAGAGTGAGTCCTCTTCTTCCTGCATAAAGGAGGGATGTGAGGTTCTCTCTGCGGTCCTCACAAGGGTGTCATATCACTGCACTCTGGTTTCAGTCCTTTTCACACTGGGCTTCTCTGGAAAGCCTGAGTCCTTGCTATTCCCTCATCTCCATAGATTATACTCAGTGCCAGCCAGTGTCAGTTGGTGTCCCAATGTTCAGGATTCTGGAAAATGGATTGTGTTGGAAGAACTGAGAACTCAAGCAAAAGTAAGAAGTTCTGTAGGCCTAGTTGCTGAAAGAAAGGAAGAGGTTTGCAGAACATACAGGCGAAGGAAGGGGTCTAGAGCCATAAATGGACCCTGGAGTAGGGACTAATGGTATTGAGACCACAGAGGGAAGAGTCATTGGGTGTGAATTGGAGTCCCAGAGTACGAGAGCAATCACCTTTTCCTACTTTCCTGAATGTTTCTCTGAGTATTTGGCTTGTACCTCTTCCTGGCTAAGTTCATTTGCAAGCTAATTATTAAGAGTTCACTGTGATTATACTTTTGAAAGTCCTTCCCGAGTAGTAAGAGTAAAATGGGAGAATATGGGGATGTCAATAGGCAACATGCATCATGCTGAGATCATGCAATGTGCATGATTTGAGAAATTCAAACTGGGATAAGAGGAATTATTGAAAAACTGAGTGGTACCAAAGCACCCTCCCACATGTAGTTAGATTAAAAAATAAATAAAAAAAATCGTAACTGCTAATGTTTACTCTGTGCTTGCAATAGTAACTTTTTGCATTAAGCATGTTACACAAACACATTTATGTAGTGCTCACATCAGCCCATTGAAGTTCTTTCTATCAATTGCATTTCATTTTATAGTTGAGGAAGTGGGGACTCAGAGAAGTTATGTCATTTTCTCTGGGCCACACATCTAGAACATGGTCAAGTCCATATTTAAGTGCAGATAATGTGGCCTTAACGAACATATATATCATAATCCCATGTTTTACTCTGTGGTTTACTTAGCCATTGTATGTGGCAAAATTCATGGCAATTTCTCTAAGGGGCAAACTTTCTTATCACGGGAAAATTAATGGTATCACCTTCTCACTGAGCTGCTGTAAAAATTAAATGACAATGCTTTGAACACAAGGCCTGCCACATAGATGACTTAAAGTGTCAGATGCAATGATAGTTGGAAATGGATCACTCTGGACAAGAACTGGGTGCTGGAAGGAAATAAAGTGATAGGAATGATGCCCTTTCTGTAACAATATTGCAAACCATGGTGTCTAAAAGAAAAGAAAAGTAAAGGGAGAGAGAGTATGAGAGACAGAGAGAGAAGACAATTGTCTGCCCCAGAGGTTGGCAAGAAAGAGGAGGGAACATTGATGGTAGTTAATGTGCATTGGTGAATGATGCTTTACATTGTAGAACTGAAACTCAATCATGAGTAACTTTGCAATTGTGAAAAATAATGTGTATTATGAACAACCTTATATTCATGGTGTTTAAATAAAATGATTAATTAAAAATGTAAATGTCAACTGCAACTAAGCAGAACTTCTGGAAACATAATCAAAGACTCTATCCTAAGCTTCATCCTAGGATCAGTGCAAAACCCAAGAAGACGACAGAGATGGAAAAGAACTTCTAGAACCATAAAGAAAGATGCCCATCCTAGGTTCCATCTTATGACCTGTGCAAATACCAAGATCTCTAGTTATAGAGGCCTGATTTTATCATCCACAACTGAGCAAAAAGTTTCCAGACATCACAAAAGGACCTAGGGAAGAGTAAAAGAGCATGAACAGAGCATGTAGTTATACCCATGACAGTATACATCAAGGGTGGAGAACCCTGTATCTCTTAGGCCAAGGGAATTCCCTTTCTAATCTTCCTAATATTTACAGTGCCTATGCAAAAAAATGTAACACAAATTAATTTTTTTGTAATTGTTGTAGCTTTTTTTGTGCTTTGTTTTGTTTTTTATTTCAGGACTGTGGTTATTGTTTGGTTGTTATATTTATTGCTGTTTATTGTTTGATCTCTTTTTGTATTGTTATGTTTTTCTTCCTTTTTCCATTTCTTTTCTTAAGTTAATATTTATAGCCTCTAGAAGGACTCCTCCCATTTTTTGCTTGTTTGATTTTTGCCTCCTTTTTTCCTTTTTTTTTCATTCAAACAGAGCCACATAACTTGAACCATCTTGTTCTGCCTCACAAATTGAGGGGGAAATAATGGAGGGTACCAAGACTAAACAGTCATATGAACATTGAGTAGAAATAAAAAATGATCAGACTTAGGTACCAAATCCAAAGCCAACGACAACAGAATCAATACCCAATCTACAACAAGCTAGACACTAGCAGTTTGTGGGACAAAGGAGGGGGAAATGGGATGCATGCTGGGAACCGGGATGGAGGGAGAACAACATTGGTGGTGGAAATGCCCATGATTCAATATCACTATGTACCAAAAATATTACTGTAAAATATTTGTAATCCACTTTAGTCAAAATA
Organism: Suncus etruscus; assembly: GCF_024139225.1. Lineage (NCBI taxonomy): Eukaryota > Metazoa > Chordata > Mammalia > Eulipotyphla > Soricidae > Suncus > Suncus etruscus. The sequence goes on from NC_064853.1 coordinate 20,333,987, forward strand.
AAATTATTTTAAAAAATTAAATGTCAGACACAGAATATCAGTATTTCATTTGCTTTGCTCTACCCTTAGGAAGGGAAAGCACATGAGTAGTGCTAAGGTGAGTCCAGTATTGGTTCTTTCTCTTTTCCTCCTCTCTTTTCCTTTTTCATTCCTCTTTCAAGGCCTTATTTCCTTTTCCAGGGCCCTGGTTGGGGACCTAATCACTTCCCCCTCAATTTTGACAATATTCTTTTATTGTTTGTTTGGGGGCCACACCCTGTAGTACTCAGGGGTTACTCTAAGTGCAGAAATTACTTTGAATGCTGAGGGGATATGATGGGATGCCAGGGATTGAACCCGGGTTGGCCATGTGCAGGGCAAATGCCCTATCCACTGTACTATCACTCTGGTCCCTCAACAATATTCTTAAAAAACTTTCTGGGGCCGGAGCAGTGGCGCAAGTGGTAGAGCATTTTTGCCTTGCACGTGCTAACCTAGGATGAACCACAGTTCGATCCCCTGGTGTCCCATATGATCCCCCAAGCCAGGAGCGATTTTTGAGAGCATAGCCAGGAGTGACCCCTGAGCATCACTGGGTGTGGCCCAAAAAGCAAAAAAAAAAAATTAAAAATTAAAAAGGAAATGGACTTTCTTGGACAGATGAGAATATTCATCTCTGCTTATTGTCAGGTTGCAATGACAATGGTATTCATTTCATAGCATGGTTATAGCAGTATTTATGTTGATAGCATTGACAATATAAATATAGAGTTAGTGCACACCATCACACCCAATATGCCCATGACTCTCCAATACTGACTGTGATTATATCTTTCATGTCATTTACAACACTATCTGTATTGGTCAAAGGCCTGCATTGACATCTAGAAACACCACATTTCAGTGGACCTAATTTTATTCAGAGACTTCACTTATCTATCTGCATGTTATAGTACCTGGAATATCAAATGAGGCATCCTCTTCTTCTGTTTCCTAAGGTAGTGATGTGGATTAAGGCAATCATAGGAAGCAGAATGTTAGTTATAACATTATGTTATATATATATATATATATATATATATATATATATATATATATAACATAATGTTAGTTATAACATGGTGTGCCATGACCAGCATGGACACTGAAGTATTGACACTACCCTGCTGAGGACAAATGATTAGAGTCTACATGTTTCACAGGAGGCTCCTGGGATGAATAATCATATCATATCAAGATTGCTGAGTGAAAATGTGGCATAGTTAAAGTTGGGAGCCAGGTGGCCTGGATTCAGAGTGAAAAAGAATATAGTCCCTCTGGGCATTGTTTTCTTATGTTTTTGGGTTCTTATTCTAAACTTTTGTGGCAGAAAAAGCAAGGTAGGACTCAATGATACAGAGAGTAAAAGAAAGTCAAGAAACAAAGAGTAAGCTGAGACACCCCAAAAAGTACCTTTCTCTCATTTCAGGTGGGAGTGAATGTCACTCAAATCTACTAGTCTCTAGAACGAGCAATCTAGTACTTTCCATGGTCTTCTGTGAATAGCAGCCTGTCATGATCTCCAGCCTCTGCCCTTCTCTCAGTTTTGAAATGGGTACAGTATAATAGCGCTCAAAGCACCACTCCCTTAGGGCCTCTCTAGGTGATCCAGAGATTCCTAGTACATTAGTATTTTTCCTGAATGTGTTTGAATATTGATGTGACTGAATTCACATTTTGGTGTGGGAGATTATTCCTGATCACCTATTGCCTACCTTGTACCTTTGTGCAAATTAGATAAAGCATCTCTCTCTCTCTCTCTCTCTCTCTCTCTCTCTCTCTCTCTCTCTCTCTCTCTCTCTTTCTCCCCAAATCTCTGTAGCCAATTAGACAAAGGACCCATTGGGCAGACAGGCGAGGAAAACAACCCGTTTCTTGCTAACACAGAGCTGTGCCAAGTTTTCATTGTGGTAAGTGGCGTGCAAGTGGACTTTATTACTGCTCTTGCTCTGACTGCCTCTGAAATGTGCTAGCACCCAGTGTACCGAGAAGTGGGCTTATTACTACTTGCAGGACCCCAACCCATTTTCTTTTCTTTCTCTCCTTTGTCATTCTCTTCAAATGCCTGGATAGGAAAACCAAGCAAGCTTCTCCACTCTTCTCAAGGCTATAAGCCATCTATCCTGACAGCTCCTCTTCCTCCGGAGCATAATCTGTCCCTACCTAGGTTTATTTATCTCTGAGAGTCATTAGAACAGCCATTCTTTTTGGAAATCTAGCCTTGTCTGCACAGTAGACTTCATTTATAAACATGGCTTCTTCCAGTCACCCCTGTGGGGCTGAGACATAAAGGCTGCAGAATACCAGAAAGGCTAACTACTGTTATCTCATCCTTGAGCTCTGGGGGGGGGCTAATTCCCTTCCCCACCTGCAGAGAGCCTCCTGGTTGTGTCTCCTCCGGAAGCGCCTGGTGGGACAATCCTCATTATGGCACAAGAAGGCAGTTCTGTAAGCCCAGGTCATCAGTATCTTGGGAAGCCAAGAAGACCAATCTCCTGGAAATCTGAGCAGTGTGGTTAATCCTCCCCTAGTAATTGTGCTCATCCATCACTTGTTCTGCCCCCCTGAGAAGTCTCAGCAGAGCATGCAACACGCTCTGGGCTGCATCTTCAAGGTGCATGGAACTTGGGCACCACCGTGCTCCTCACACCTAAGAAAGGCACAGAAATAGTGGCTTCCCTGGTTTTGACTGTGAAAACCTCTCAGTAAGGTGTTTTTGAGCAAGCTGCTCAGAGCTGCTAGTTGTTTATGCATGCAGTGCATACGTGTGCTCTGCACTTACCCTTCTATGCCATAAAGATTTGAAAATAAGCAAGTTCATATTAGAAAAAATATAACAGGACCATCCAGCATACCCTTTCCAACACTGTAACCGATCCCTTTGCAACCTTCTGGGAAGTACACACCTACTTTTATACCTTTCTAAGAGGTCAGCCATTACTCCTCCACTCTTAGAATTGTGGGAAGGACATTGCTTTGGGAATGAATCAACCCCAATAGGAGCTTTCCCAATTCCCTGATAGGTGAAAATGTTCAGCGAAGCTAAAGATTTTGCTTGTTTCTGAACCACACCTGGTAGCACTCAGGGGTGTTCCTGGCTTTGCACTTGGAAATCACTCCTGGCAGGTTCAGCGGACCATATAGGATACTGGGGATCAAATTAGGGTTAGTCACATGCAAGGCAAATGTCCAAACCACTGTTGAAAGGAGTAATATAAATTTAAACATTAAGACATGGTTAGAGGCAGGCATAAGTATTGCTGCCTCTGGAAGCCCAGAAGAAAACAAGAATTCCTGATTTAAACAAGAACGTTTTTGAAGGAACGACTATAGGATGTTCTAATCCATTTATTTTTATTTTTATTTTACTCTAAGATTCAGCCTCTGGCTGGGGCTATGCCTTCATCCAAGCATTTATTTAGCTTAGCCCTCCCTGGCTCTACTAAATTTTTCCTCTTGGTCAATATCCCTTTGCATATTCCCAGGGACATATCTAATCTCAAGCTTCTGAACACCAGCTACTGCAGGTTTGGAGGGTGTGTCATCGTCTTCTGCATGCTGTGGCTGTGGTTGCTCTGCAGAAAGCCTGGGGCTACAATAAAGAGCTTAATGGTGATCATTTATCCCTGCCCTTCCTCATGTTCAAACTTAATGTGAAGTGTCTTCAATAGATACAAATAATGCAAGTCAAAAAGAGAAAATAAATGAGAATGAATGGAGGGAAGAACCATAATGGTAGGAAAAAGGGAGGACACCAAGAGAGTTAGTAAACAAACTACTTAACATATGGTCCTTGTAGCTGTTGTGAATGGTCATAAATTTGACTTTTAGCCTCTTAACAGCCAGAAAAAACAGAGAAATAAACATTAGCTTTATAATAGTCATAGCTTCTATTTGAATATGTAGAGTTGGTTGCCAAGGAGAAGCACAACCTATTTTAGAACTGTCAGGAAGATGTAAAAGGTCCAGTGTAAGAAGGAGTCAATGACAGCCTCACTACCCTGGCTTTAATTAGTATTTCTTATCGTTCTTTATAATATTTTGCAGTGTGATGTTCACTTAATCACAGTGTTTTACTTGACAGCGCATGATGCTCTTCTGGTCTACCTGACATTGGGGCATATCTGCCTCAAGCTTCAAAAGCCTATCTCTTAAGTTTTCACTACGGCAACATACCATTTCAGCTCTGCTCCACACCCCCACATCGACCCCTGTTCCTTACCCACCCCAAGTACACTATGCAGACATACTGGGATGTTTTCAAGTAGCCTAACATAGACTCAACCCTAAACCTTTGAGTTTCTCTTTCTCCTCAAAATGCTGTCTTGAGGAAGTGATTCCACCCCTTAAAATCAAGGTCAGACCCTCTATGAATGTGCCTATTAGGTTTATCCTTCGTCACCATGCTTCTGTAGCACTTGTTGGTTTTTCCATGTTAAAGTTTATTCTAGCCACACCATCCCCCATCAGCTACAGAATAGGCAGGTATTTCCACAGGATATAATTCGCCCATTCCCATTACTACCTATTTTCCCTAAACTCAGAAGGCTACTTGGCGTCACAGGCTGGAAGCAATATCAGAGTTCACCAATGAGCATGAGTTGTGTTCCAGATAGTTTTGTAGCTATCTGGGCAAGGCCTAAGGTGAGAAATACTCAGTCCTTGCTTTATAGCCATAGAAATAGCCTCAAGACTGGTATAAGCAATACCAATACCAATATCTTTTGAGGGTAGATGATATTTAAATTCACCATTATGTCTTTAGAGTCTGATCATTGAACTTGAAGCAACTTATTCAAATAGCACAAAGTGACAGGTCATCTAGAACTGACATCTCTTAGCCTCCATTTTCTCTACTGTGTATAAATGTACATACACATAATATGCATATTTCTTTATCATCTAATTTGAATAATTCCAAGATAGTCATTTATTTTTTTTTATTTGGTCAGAGCTTACTCTTGGCTCTGTGCTTAGGGATCACTCCTGGTAGTTCTGGGGAGACCATATGTGTTCCTGGGAATCAAAGTAGTTCAATCACATGCAAGGAACACACCATAACTAATGTACTATCTCTCTGGCCCCAGTAATTGGGACTTTAATACAGGTAGTTTTGTACCACTAATTTTGTTCTGAAATAGTCAACAGTTCTGTTCCTCATTAAACACTAAAATCCTGCATAGTGAATGTTAACATTAAGTTAGATTCACAGTGCCATGGGAACAGAGAAGAGAAAGGAACTAAAAGAAAAAGATTCCCTTGAAACAAAATGATTTGCAGACAGTATTGAGACTTGAATAGGTGCTCATTGAGAAAGCACTGGGGAGCAGCCCAGGTGCTAGAGATAGCATAAACCAAAGGACAGAAACAGTCAATGTATGCAGTAGTCTTGAGGAGAGGCTACAGGAGTGTAGTATTCATGCAAAGATTGACAATACCCAGAGTTCCTTTGTGAAGATACTTTTAGCTGCAGTTTTCTTGAAATCTACATGGGGGATCTCTACTTCTCTACCTCCAAGGGACTCTGAGCCACCTCAGTGTTCCCACTTTCCACCAATGTCTTTATGTCTCTTCATCGCCCTCCTCCATCTTCAACCCCTTAATATCTTGTTTCATAATCCAGGACTAAGGGTTTCTCATCAAACATTACTATCTATTTTTTCTTATTTTTGCTTCTCTATATTCCACAAATGAGTGAGATAATCTGAAATTTGTCTTTCTTTCTCTGACTTATTTGTTCTTAATATGATGCCCTCCACTTCTATCCAACTTTCTGCAAACAGCATGATTTCATCCTTGCTTATGTTGGCAGAGTATCCTGTTGTGCGAATGTCTGTGTATAAATATATATAACAACTTTACTCATTCATCTATCATTGGAAATTTTGGGGTTATTTCCATATTCTGGTTATTATACTGCAATGACCATGGGTGTTCATACATATATTTTTAAAATTCATGCCTTTCTCTTCTGGGATAGATGCCAAGAACAATATTGCTGGGTAATATGGAAGCTCTAATATTAGATTTTTTTTTTGAGAAGCCATCATACTATTTTGCAAAGAATCTGAGTCAGGTGACATTCCGACTAAAAGTGAAAGAGTGTTCAATGCTTTTCATCATGTCTATTGAAATCTGGGTGCAGTGACTCTTTCTTATTTAATCACCTGTGCTCCTGAACCACTAGTCCCCCAACCTGGACGTTCTCTGAGGGTTTCATATAAATGTTGATATAAATATTCCTCCAGCCAATTTTATTGCTTATATCTAGTTGTTTGTAGTTTTGTGAGATGGTTCCAGGGTGTTATAAAATGTCATTGGTTCTGACTCTTCTCTGGCTATAATTTAGGGTTCTATTTTTTTCTTACTATCATGGCTACCTTTTTGAGCCGGGGTCCTCAAACTTTTTAAACAGGGGGCCAGTTCACTGTCCTTCAGACTGTTGGAGGGCCAGATTATAGTAAAAACAAAAATTATGAACAAATTTCTATGCACGCTGCATATATCTTATTTAGAAGTGAAGAAACAAAATGGGAATAAATACAAAATGTGGCCCACGGGCCGTAGTTTGAAGACCCCTGTTTGAGTTTATGTGAGAATAGATGATTGGAGATAAGATTAAATTATTATTAGCACAGTGTGGTTGAGGGCAGCCAAGCCACTCCAGAGTCTGGGTTCACTGCAGGAATCCAAAGTATACTCCCTGTGAGAAATGAAAGAAAGAAGTACCACAGCTGCACACTTTTGAAAAACCGGAAGGATGATTCTATTGTTTTCCTGGGCCTGGATCCAAGGAGAGATGGCATAAGGTGAAGCCAAGCCAAAAGGGCGGGCAGTGTTGCTCTTCTATATCAGGGCTGTTATAAGATGGGATGAAATGGAACTAGAATGAGAGTGTCTTCTTTTCTGCGGGCTAGGAAGCAGCAGGCAGGGTGCACACTGAACCAGGCACTTTATTTTGGGATGGAAGGAGTAGATATTTGTGCTCATCCATTTCACAGGCAGGGGATAGTGCTGGCATCGGAGCATTCAATAATCCTCTGTAAACCCAGAAGCAATGGATGGGGCATATCATATGCTGAAAGGATGGGTCCTCTCCTTTCCTTTCATAGAGCCAAGGGGAAGGACAGTCAGGCAGTATTTCTTTTTGAAAGAAAATAACTTATAAGTTATCTAGGGAAAATAAGGCTTGGCATGTAGAGACTAAGGAAGTGCACAGAAAAGTCCATTCTAGGAGATTTTGAACATTGTCTCAGAAACTGTCTAGTTATTTCATCGGCAGAAGGCTATCCACATGCTCTTCCTGCCTGCATCCCTTCATCACTGCACTCCAGGGAACAAGACCAAGAAATAGATGTTGCCATGACTGAATTCACGACTCAAATTGATTTAAATTTTTCATGACTCAGAATTCTTACCAGTGTGAGAAGTTGCACAAAGCATTAAAGAGAAATATAATTCATTAATTCCACAAATTTTCATTTTAAAAATAATATAGTTTAGGTAAGTGTTTATAATAGTGTTAATACTGTACCTCACTACCACCAACTGCCTATGATCCTCCACTACTATCCCTGTGTCACCTCTAGTCCATTCATTTTATGTGCTCCCCATTCCCACTTGAACACCACTTTGAAATTCTAGGACAAGGATTTTTTTCATTGCTTAATACTGTCTAGTCCATTATTTTGTCTCTTTATATTTCACAGATGAGTGAGATTATCTATTCCAAGCAAGTTAAAGTGAATTCTAATATTTTATTTCATTACAGCTCTGTTCTACTGTATTAATACAGTATTCCATTATTTATCTTTAATATGCCTTTATTCATATTTAATATGCCTTTATCAATTCATTTATAATTGGATATTTGGGTTGTTTACATGTCTGGCATCATGCTATGAGCTATAATGAACATAGGTATGCATATATCTTTTTAAATAAATATTTTTGTATTTGGGGGATAGATGCCAAGTACTGGATTTGCTGAGTTGATTGGTGTTCTAGTCTTCCTTTTCAAGGAATCTCCATTCTCTTTCCATAAAAAAAATCACTTTCAATTTCACACAGTTCTTCTCAATGTCAGGACCCTTATTGACATGGAAATTCAATGATAAGACAGCCATTGCCCTTGAAAGGATCTGTCTTGGAAAGAAGGCAGAGCAATGGAAAATCATGTGCCAATCATCAGTTGCTGGGAAGAGGCACCTTGTATATCATTCAGGGAAGATATTCTAAAGAATCTCCATGTAGCCCATGATAACTCCAAAGTGGTTCACTTATAAGTAAGAGAAACTACATGGGTTTTCACTAATCCTTTCATAGTCTCCCCCTTCCTTCACTGCATGTTTGTGCACATGTGTTCACTCATATATATGTATGTCCATATATATATATATATATATAAACATTTGTACATACTATTCTGGGAAGAGTACTCAATTTCTTAGATGCTCTCTATTCAGCATATTATCTATTGTGTTTATTTAACCTTCTATCTATAATGTGATCTCCAGTTATTAACTGTCCTGCCTATGGTGTTGCTTTGTTTGTCCAGAAGTTTCCTCAGTTTGCTCTGGTTGTAATTAGTTTTGATCTTCTAAGTTTGTACTTCAGTCTGCATCATGGTTATAGGGTCATCTATCTAGAATTGGTTTTCTGTGACATCGTTGCTTGATGGTTAGCGCCTCAAAGAAGATCTATGTCTTCCTTTATCTCCATAGCCTTATACCCTTTACACTATCTGACACACTGTAGGTGCTTAATAAACATTTTTTCAGTGAAAGTTGAATCAACTTGAATGAAATTAAAGCCCGAGGGACTGAATTAAAATTTCCCTTTAGTCAGTTTCTGTGTAAAATGCCATGAATGGATATTTTAAGAATTAATTTTTACAGGATTTATATAGATGAGTAATTTCCCTCAAAAGTTCAAATTGCCGCAGGCAGCTGGAAAGTTTCCTCAAAGTCAAAGATGGTTGAGTTGTCTCTGGAAGTTCCATCTTATCTCTCCAGTATGATGTCATTTAGCTATTGCTGGAATTTGAGTAAATTAGAACGCTTTCTGCTACTTGATTTTTACTAGATTTATACTAGATTTTGTCAGGTGGAGAGACAGGAAACATTAAGATTTTTTTTCTGGGGCTGGTATATAGCATAGCAGGTAGAGCACTTGCTTTGCATTCGGCCAACACGGATTTTTTCCCCGGCATACCATATGGTCCCCTGAGCCAATCAGGAGTGATTCCCGAGTGCAGAGCCAGGAGTAACTCCTGAGCAATTCCAAGTGTAGCCCAGTCCCCCCACCCCCAGTCAAAAGAGATTTCTCTAAGAGGGAGAAAGAAGAAAGGCTGAATAATATGGAAAATGAACCACCAGTTACAGAGGATTCAAGATCTGTGGCTGTGGGCTCTGTAGTAACTCCAGGATTGTACTGTGAAAATAATGTGTCTCAGTAAGGTTCAGTTTGGTTCTATAGAATCTTCAGAGCAGATCAATCAAAATGTCCATCAGTTACTTCATATAAGGGTATACCTAAAATGTATTGTTATCTTGGGCCTTTCTTTTTTTTTTTTTTGTTTTTTGTTTTTGGGCCACACCCGGTAACGCTCAGGGGTTACTCCTGGCTATGTGCTCAGAAGTCGCTCCTGGCTTGGGGGACCATATGGGACACCGGGGGATCGAACCGCGGTCCGTCCAAGGCTAGCGCAGGCAAGGCAGGCACCTTACCTCTTGCGCCACCGCCCGGCCCCATCTTGGGCCTTTCTAAGAGCGACCACCTTGGTGGTAAAAGAGGAAGGGGGTGAGAATCCATAGCCTCTGTGGGTTTATCTGGCACTTGTAAGCAACTCTTTTTGGTATCAAACTCAAGCTCTGAAACTCAGGAGGTGAAGGATCTCCATGGAGGAGATCAACCTCATTGGGGAGGCTAAGGACCTCCATGATGGGGAGTTGAAACAAGCACCTGGGTCATCTCAGGGTTGCTAGGCAAGTGTCAGGCTCTGATGGCTTGTTGTACTTAGAAAGAGGAAGCAGGCAGTCCAGTCTCCGAAGCTGTGCAGATTTTGTTTACACTCTGCCGGGCGATGCTCTCCGGGGCCTCTCCTGGGGTTTCCTAAGGCTGCTTCAGTAGGTTACATTTTTTATTTTGATTTTCCTTGGCTTAGTTGAGGATTTGTAGAAATGAAAACTGAAAGGAAACAAAATGCGCAAACTCACTGGCATACAGTGCTGGCTGAGAAGTAGAATTAAAAAAAAAAGCTGATGTCCCAAATTAAGGTCCTGAATTTCTGCATTGCAAACTGCTCTGGCCCCTGCTCATGTCCTATAGGTATCCTGTTGTTGCACCAAACACAGACCGTTGATTTCTATCACATTCCTTAAATAACTTTTCTCATGGTCTTCCAGGAGTTTCCCAACACATCTTTGTTCATGATTTACTGATTTGTTCAATGGGCTTCTCCAAGAGGTAGGCATGAACAGGGACCTGAGTTCTGAGGCCAGTTTGCATTACATCATGTATCATCCGCTCAAGGAGGAGTCTCCAACTGTCAGAATCTCTTTTCACTACTCTTAGTGTTTAAGGGTTATTACGCCTGGCAGTTAGGATGACAATGTGATTCTGCAGGTCTAACCTAGGCCTCCTGCATTTCAAACCATTGGGCTCCATCTTTTCTCTCATATGTGGGTCTTGGAATCCTTACCAAGCAAGGGTGCTTTGTTCAGAATCTTGGTGAAATGAACAGGTTGTAAGATTAGATTATACTACATAAATTCTCATATTCTAGTTCTGCCCATATAACTTCTCATAGGCACACCTGAAGACTTTGCAGATTCTTGACTGTGTCTTGAGCAGTCCCAGATCTAAAAAGAGAATATTGTATGTATCAGAGGAAATATCCTAACAGCATAATAGCTCAAACAGCAGAGTTTTCTCTAAATGCAGAGTACTAACCTCTGATACTCACTTCTCTTCTTGTGTTTTTCTTTTTCTTTACTCATCTTTAGACATAAGCACATTGAATATAGGTTCATTATAGTTTTTTAATAATCGGTGTTTCTTTCTCATAGTAGCCATATATTCCACATATTGAATGGAAGAGATGGGTATTTTTCTTCATTTGTTCTTATTTTCAGGTCACATAGACTCGACTAGTACTTTTTAAAGTTTTGACTATTTGTGTATGTAGTACATATGTATTTCTAGTCTTTGATTTATCTTTTCCTCTCTTGATTTTCTTTGGATATCTCCATCTCTTCCCTTAGTAATTATAACATAGTGCTTAAGCAGATTAGTTCTGAATTCTTATTTCCTGATTTTTTTTTCTGAGCTTTTTAGCTAAATATGCCTGAGGCATTAACATTCCATGTCTCAAATTTCTCTTATAAAATAAGGAACAATAATACTAGGAGAGGAGGAGTCAAGAGGACTGAAAGTTACCACACAAAATAGCATTTGCCACATAGGCACTCAGTAAACATTTGTTTACTACTGTTGTTGTTATTGACCACATATTAGACAATACTCTAGGTGCTCTGAACAACTAAGTATCCTACTCCCACAGTAATTACAGTGAATGAGTCCCTTATTCTTTTTATGAGAAAGTGCTCTTTCAATTGTTAGAAGCCACTTATATCTTAGTATAAATCAAGTGATAGTTCTCTTCTTGAAAGGAAGCTTTGATTTTGGTACACAGGCCCTTGAGTACCTGTCTTGAAGATAAGAAAGCTAATGAAAAATAAGAAAGAGAAAGAAAAGAAAAAAAAGAAAAAGTTGTGTGATTCAGGAAATGAAGAACCAGTTACATAATTTTTCTGTGCCTCTCATCCATCTCCAGGCCACGGTCAGCCAGTTTAATTTATTGGTCTTTGGAGCAGCCACAAGGCATGTCTCATCATTTTTTTTGGTTCTCGGTGACTGTGGAGTGACTCAGACTATTAGCCTTGTATGATTACAGCATCTATATTATGTCGAGGACATGTTGCTGCTACAATTTATTCCCTTTATTTAGTTCACTTTGTCTCACTCAGCATATCACTCAGCTGCTATTTGAGAAAACACTGGTGATGGACAATTTCTCTCTTTTTTTTTTTTTTTTGTCTCTAGACCTTCCTTCCCTTGGCCTTTTGTCTCTGTTGATGTCTTGTTTAAAGGAAGATTTGTGGTTCTCTTGGCTTATACATTGCCTGACCTATGGGTCTGTAGCTCTCAGCATTGCAACACCTCTTGTGGTGCTGAAAACAAGCAGTGAAACTAATTTTGCTGGAGCAGTTAAGGGAGCCTGTTGTATCTTAAAATGTAGCAGCAGGCAGTGGTTTGAGAAAACATCCATTCCATTTCCTTTTGTTTCAACAAAAAGGGAAGCACACCTAGAAATAAAAAATGATTTCCATAAAGATGGTGTACACCTCTTGTGAGAACAGAGTATAGCTTTTCTGGAGATATTCAGAACTTCAAAGGCAAGCTAAAAATCCTTGAATCTCCTTTATCTTCTAGTATTTTCGTAATCTGTAAAATACCATTTTTAGCAACTACTATAATATATAGATTGGATATACGAATAAGATCCTTATCACACTGTCTGTTTTGTGCCTATTTCTCTTTTCTTATCTCCTAATTTTCTCTTCATGACGTTGTTGCACTTTAGTAATATGAGGTGATTTGTAGCTCCCTCTTACCCATATATCTATCCCAAACTTTTCTACTTTTATTGCTTTCACAAGCTCTTCTATGCCTTTAATACTCTTTTGATCTCTTTGATCACAATTCAATCTGCTAACATCTCCTTCAGAATGTCTCCCCATGCTCCTCTATGCTCTTCTATCACACCATGCAAATCATTTTATATCAAGGCATCTATCACATGGTCATGAATAATTTTTGATATCTCTGACTTTCTAGAGCTCTTTGTTATGAGAGAGACTATGTCTCTAGAACATAGATGCCCAAAACATGGTTGCATTAATGCTTGTTATTTTGAACTGAATGTGTTAGGAGCTTAACGTATGTGAGTTTCCTTTTCATTTGTCATTTCAAGCTCTCTTCCCATATTTGCTATCTCTAGCTTCTTGGAAAGCTTTTACGTTGGCTACTATTCTGAAAAACTTCATTTGCTAATGCCACCTACTTGTAAGTATTATTCTGCTCCCTGCATCATCCTTTGAGTGTGCTGGATTCATATCAAGGTAGTTTATCTTTTTGCCTCTGGCACAAATTCTATGCAAACCAGACGATTCAAATAAGTCATGAATTAGATCTAAAAGGGAGAGGACATCGGCATCTGTGAATTAGTTACAAAATGATCATAGTTTGACTTCCAAGAATCCTTAACATCTTCTAAATCATCAGAAGTCTTTTATTTCCTATCTATTGGCAAGAATAGTTCTCTTATTTGGGGCAAACTAATTGCCTTTCATATAGTTCTTGAAGCTTAAATCCATTTTAATAATTCAGTATGGCTGAACATTTATAAGGGTAAAGTTGTAATATCAAGTCCATGAAAATGAAAACCCTAATGAATTCCCTTGGGCTTTGAAGTCATGTATTCTCTGACACACACTGACATCATCGTTATAGATGTTGTAGCTACTGAAGAAATCATTAGAATCTAAACTGTGGGGTCAGTGAGGTGGCGCTGGAGGTAAGGTGTCTGCCTAGCAAGCGCTAGCCAAGGAAGGACCACGGTTCGATCCCCCGGAGTCCCATATGGTCCCCCAAGCCAGTGGCAATTTCTGAGCGCTTAGCCAGGAGTAAGCCCTGAGCATCAAACGGGTGTGGCCTGAAAAACAAAACAAAAGGAATCTAAACAGTGAGCCAGGTTCTCTTTCTTCCCTGATAAGTTTCTATTTTGTTGATTTTCAGAATGTCATTTTGCATCTTCTCAGCTCTATTCAACCATCTACAAATTGCAACAATCCTCTTATTTTTTGATAAAAATGGTAATGCTCACTATGACTGTCCGGATGCATGCTTGTGAAATAAACTATTCTGTTCAGAATTGAATTTTTATTGTTTTAGGGTTATACTCAACTTGCTCAGGGCTTACTCTTGGTTATGTGCTCAGGGAACACTCCTTGTAAGGTTCAGAGAAGCATATGGAATGCCAAAGTTTGAACTCAGCTTGGACTTATGCAAGACAAGTGCCCTACACTCTGTACTATTGCTCCAGTGTCAGAAGAATGTTGTTAAGGGATGATTTTTTAACTTAGAGAAACCACTGCTGTTAAATCTCAGGTTGGGGATGGTTAGAATCAGAGCTTTGGATTTCTAGCCAGGCCGGAAAATTATATCATGATCCTCTATGATAATGTGTTCTTGATTTTCAAAACGTTATATCAGCTAAAAGAGATAATTTTTTAAAGTACTTTTAGATAATTTGAAATAAAACTTATCAAAATAGTTCAAGAAAGTAAGAAAATGTCAAAAACATGTTCCAGGTATTATTATATCTCCATCCCCCATAATTTAGAAATTTGAGTCTGATCAATAATCACTTACTCATACCTAATGTAGTAGTTTTATTTATTTATTTATTTATTTATTTTCTCCGCCTTTTTTGTGGTGCCAGGGATTGAACTCAGTCTCTTCAATTTGCTAGGAATATACTCTACCACTGAGCTGTATCTTCAGTCCAACAAATCTTTATTATTTGCATCTTTTAGGTATTATGTAAGGTAAAACTGAAGAGATTCATTAAAACTAGCAGTAAATTCTTTACAACTCCTCTGACTTTCTGCTGACTTTAGTGACTTTCTTGATCATAAAATGTGAGCACTAGTATTGTTGGACATTTGAGACTAAGGAGTTTTTCAGCTTTTCATGGGCATTTTGGAACACTTACTCTTAGTACCCAGTTGTCACACATGCTGAGTAAAGCCCCAATCTCATAGCGGGCCTTGTGTACTTGCTCTGGCTGAAAACCTTCACCTTTGTCAACCTTCGCACCCAGAGGTCAGCATCAACTGCCAGCCATATGGAAGAACCATCTTGAGTAGTCAGACCAAAAAATGGCTTTAGGTAACTCTGGCTTCAGTCATGGACTGTTACTGCATGAGCTGCTCCAAGGAAGAATTGCCCAGCTGAGTGGAGTTGTCCAGAGAACTGTGAGTGATAATAAAAAAGTTGTGTCAAGCTTGCATATTTGAGGTAGTTTGTTATGTAGCCATAAATATTCAGAACACTTTAGAAAGGAAATATGTCTTAAAAAATAGAAGTCAGGGGCCAGAGTGATAGCACGGAGGTAGGGCATTTGTCTTGCATGCAGAAGGACTGTGTTTAAAATCTCGGCACCCCATATGGTCCCTCAAGCCTGCCAGGAGTGATTTCTAAGTGTAGAGCTAGGAGTAACCCCTGAGCGCAGCCGGGTGAGACCCGAAAACCAAAAAAATAAAATAATAATAATAATAATAATAATAATAATAATAATAATAATAATAATAAAAGAAGAAGAAGAAGAAGGCAAAGGATGTTTTCATGCTGCTATTCATCACAACACTCAGTACAATAGCCAAGACTTGGAATCAACCTAGATGTCTAACAACAGGTGAGTGGATCATAAAGATGTGGTACGTATATACAATGGAAGACTACATAGATGTAGTATTGAATCATGCAATTTGCAGCAACATGAATGGAACTGAAAGATACCATGTTGAATGAAGTAATTCAGAAAAGGGATAAATACAGAATGATATCACTTAGAATTGACTGCATGAAGAAAAGCAATGGTCTAAATGGGAATTGTCTAGAGTCTAGGGAGTATAGTGAGTAGAAGCAAAGAAAATGAGTGGAAGAGAATAGACACAAATATGAAAGAATTCAAGCCAGGGTGAAAAGCCATGAAAAGCTAGGAGGAAAGAAATCTCAGGCATATTTGGTATTGTTAAAAAGGGACAGAATTAAATACATATTCAAGCCAAAGGCAATAACAATGGAATCAAGAGACCCAAACTTGTTGTAAGGATAGGACATTTAAATCATAAGCCCAGAGTCTATGATAAGTGGTCTATGTTGAGTTTTAGGTTTATATGCCCGTGGTATTGTAACTTTACCTCCATAAACTTCAACTTTTCATTTATAATATGACCTTAGTTGTACTAAAAACATAAGTATAACACCCAATAGCCTTTACCTTTCCTCCTTTTAAGTTTCTTCTTAGTGCAAGCTCCCTTGAGATGTGAATTTGTATAACAGAAGAAGCCAGGCTGGGGAGCTCAGAGAGAAGCATAGTATCTGTGTAAACATCTCAAGGCAGGGAGCCATGTGGTTCAAAACAAAGCCAAGCAATATGGAGTATTGGCAAATTTGTATAAGGGCAGGCTGGAAGGGGTTAACAGAACCAATGGGCCAGCTGGCATCTGTGCTGGCACTCAAGGAAAGAAGAAAAAGGAACCTCAGTGTCAAGGCAAGATAGAGAAACAAAACAAAATACCAGAATTTTAGCCAATCTCCCAAGTCCCACATAGAATGGATAGGGAACATCCAACAAATTCCATACAGCAACTTCCGGTCAAAAAAGTCTTTAAAATGTGGCAAGTCTGTGAGCCCATCAAGACAACTTGTCTTTGTTGAATGGACTGTCAGAGAACCAGACTTTCTCTGAATCAGTGTAGCAAATAAGGCACATTTCTCTTTTATTATTCATGCATCCACCCATCTACCCATCCATCCATTCACTCATCCATCAATTTGTGCATCTTTATGACAAAAATGTATTAAACACTGACATCATGACAGACCCTTTACATTAGGTACAGACCAAATAGTCAGACAAAGATGAATAAGACAACATGGTCTTTGCCTTCAGGACAAAATCTATCAAGACTATACATCATGGATAGTTCCAAGGTGAGCTGGAAGATAAAATTTGTGGGTGGAAATAAACTAACAAAGACTGATTGTTTATTCTGGAGCAGACATTGTGCTAAGAGCTTTGCATGTGCATTTTCACTTTATCCTCACAAGTTACCTCTTAATTTGGTCATATGATTAATCCTGTTTTATAGCTGAGAAGATGTATGCTCAGAGATGAAGGGACATGCTTCCAATAGCATTTTCTATCTATCAGGATTTAATTTGATGCTGAAGACAAGAAACTTGACCACGTCAGACAAAGACACCTGCAGGAGTTGGTTCTCACCTTACCACATACGGCTCTATTGTTGGGTGAAAATGGATGAATGGTTGATTGAAGTCATCAGGTGTTCAGAAAGTGAGAAGCAGCTTTAAGGAGAGAGGCAGAGCTTCCCAAGGAAACTCAAATGGCAGAGTATTTTCTATATTTGAAGGGTCATTTCAAGCTGAGAAGACTCTGCCCCAGGCCCACCACCCTCTTGTCAGTTTTGGTAGAAGGTATTTTCTGCTTTTTTTTTTTTACTGAGAATATGCTTATGAAATACAAATCCTTCTCCTCTCTGCTTTCTGGCGTGCCTCTTTTACCCATATGTGCACTGACAGATGGATAGGCTATGCAGGCAGTTGAGAATCAGAATACGAGAGGAGGGGACAGGGATTTAGAGAGTGGGGGGAAGACTCCAGTGCAATTTTACTAAGCAAGAATGTATGTCTGGGTGTCTGAAAGAAATAGAGTTACAACACACAGACATGCATTCACACTCAATACTATTACTCATAAGTGAATGGGAAATGGAAGGCAAAGGAATGGGTCACCTGCAAATTAGTCTGGACGAGTTTCCCAGAGAAGTTGGCTTCTCTGTGAGCTATTTTCCTTGTCTGGACTCAGTTCACACCTAATATGGAAGGATCGTTTTTAGTCTATACTTGTTGCTATGGCAGCTTCAGAAAAGCGGCTGCCGACAGAGCTCGGAGCAGCCGCTCCCTCTTCTTCCAAACTCTTTTGGCACGAGGCTGAACACGCAGGGTTTCAAGACTATGCAAGTGTCAGTGGATGGCATGTCTTTTATTTTGGGAAACATCTTTCAAGTGGGCAGAATGGCAGCTTTTGATGATCCTTTGGAGCCTCCGCTCTGCTTATTCTAAGCCACGTGTAGTCTGCTCCCCATCCTACCCCCCTACCCCGCTTTAGAACAAAGGCTGGAAATGGCCCTGATAAATATTTTAAATGCTAGTGGGATTCAAATAGAGTCTTCCGGTTAGTTTTTGAAATAGTTTCAAAAATGGTTTTTTAAAAGAGGGTTACAAATAAGTGGGACACAGGTGTCTACTGGAGGACCTTTTCCCACTATGAGAGAGAGGGCAATGGTACAGGATATGATGTGATTTTACAGTCATGCTCTTCTTCTAGCACTTGAAAAATAGGACAGTAGAACAGGTGGAATGGTGGTAACCAAGACATGTTTGATCCTTGTGCTTAAGATATATATATAGTGCAGTGCATATACTGTGATGGATTAATGAGTGGGAGAGTAAAGGGGTACCATGGGGAAGTATAATAGGCACCTGCCTCCCATCTGATATAATCAGAGAAGGCTTCTTTAAAAAGAGACTTAAGATAAAGGGTGAAATGTATTGGGGTATAGAACGCTGGGTTTGTTCTTCTGCAGTGGAATCAGCATTTAAGATTCTGATAGGAGACAGTACATGGTATGTCATGCGGAATTCTCGGTTTAGCTTTAGCACAGAAGACAAGGGACATGAAATGCAAAGATAGTGTTGATGGTGGTGGCAGTGAAGTAACAATTCCATCACATTTACAATGTTTGCTGTATACAATTTACAAAGGCACTGTTTCAGGCATTGTTAAAGTGCTTTGCATACATTAATTTCCTCATAGCAATCCTATAAAGTATATGTTGTGTTTGTATTTTTTTTGCCCTTGAGAATATTGAGAAGTCCAATAACTTAATCTTGAGAAACCCAAGACCACAACATAGCCAGACTCTAGAATCTATAAACAAATTCTAGGGTCTTGGTAAAGACGAGGGGGGTCATTATCTAGGGGGTCATCATCTGGGTAATGTGAGGCCATCCAAAGGCATTAAATAAAGTAGGGAAGAGATTTGCACTGCAGAACAACCAAGCCTCTCTATTGGTGGAAGAATGGGTTGGAGGAAAGGGAAGTGCTGATAAGGCAAGAAGGAGGTTCCTGTAAGTGCTAATATGAGAAAAAAGATGACTTGATTTGGGAGGTGGCTGTTAAGATGGATCTGCATTACTAAGGATATGGAATGCATGGATCTTAAAGATTGTATGAATGGAAAGAAACTTAAGGACTATCAGTATGGTGAGGGGTAAATGCCAGGCTTCTGGCTTTGTAATCAGGGTGAACCATGATATACATATCAGTTTCAGGCTCTGAAATTGGGGAAGTCTGGTTTCTTCACAAATAGGAGAAATGGATGCTGGTTAGGCAGGAGACAACAGACATCCACCTCAAAAATCATAATTAAAATGTAGCTTTTTCAAATGTAGCTTTTGCTACTTGTCTACCTCCCTTGTAGGTGAGGTCCTCTCCTACTTACATCACGGTAAGAATTTTATCTCTGGTATTCATTTCATCAAAGGAGTTTCCTTCTTGACCCCCCCACCCCCACTTCTTCTCCTACCCGGATCCACAGTATGTGCCAATTAATCATGACTGAGACTTTTTAATCTTCTCAGTCACTGTCATTTTTATCTTCTTTGAGATGTGTCTTCCCTTCCTACCCTTGAGGCTCCAGGACATCTCTTTCTGAGTCTCTTTAGCTCTTACATTCTCTGCTTCCCCCATAGGAAGTCTACCTCACAGAAGGTCAGATGTCTTTCTTGGTCTCACCTCTAAACTAGATTTCTTGCCTACCATCTTCATTTTCTACTTCCAGCGTCTCAAGTAAGTCACCTCATTGAATTCAATTCTGTAAGTGCAGATACCCTCATACTCATCACTATCCTTATCCTTATTACCCTAATCCTAATTCTAATCCTCATTATTAATCATCCTTACCCTAATCTTACCTTTCCTCATTCTCAACTTCTCATGCAGATCCTCTTTTCACAGAGGAAACTAGAAACAAGAGAATTGAGTGACCGCCCCATTCATAATATCTTGCCATCCATTTGCCAATTTTAATTTTAATTGATTTTTGTGCCATGCCAGCTGTGCTCAGGGCTTACTCCTTGCTCTGTACTGAAGGGAACTCAAGGGACTATATGGAGTACCAGGGATTGAATCTGGGCCAGTTTCATGCAAAGTAAGCACATTACCTGATGTACAATCTCTCTGGCCCCTTGTCATTTTTTAAAAAAAGATATCCCATAAATGGAGAGATTATTCTGTGCCAGGTACCCTGCTTAGCATTTTTTTATGATCATCTTTATAATAATCCTATAAGGTATGTGTTGCTACCTTCTGCATTGCTTCCTCATTCTGCAGATGATGAACTTGAAGTTCAGAGAACAGGATCATTTGCCCATCAATCAAGGGTCTGATTCACAGCTAAGAGGCTGGCCTCCCTCTCTGTTTTCAAAGGGTATTCTCTTCATCTCATCCTATTTATTTCTAGAACAGGCCATAACTCCTCTATTTAGTGACCAGAAAGGCATAAAAGTTATAAGAAGGATGATAATATTGACTGACTGGGGATATAGAATGGGGAAAGGGTGACCCATAGAGGGACCTTATGTAAGATAAGAACTTTTGGGTTAATGGAAAGAACATTTTCTAGGGATAGAGGGTGCTTCTCCTCTTTGGAACTCAAAAGGGCAGCTGTGTTGTCAAACAGCCCTGGCCATGGAAGCTTTCTGTCTTCTGCTCTTTGGCTCCCTGCAAAGCCTTTCTTGCTGCAACCTCCATTTCTCATGTGCAGAAGGTCGGTCCCGTGCTCCCAAGACATCCTGCTGATGAGGCCAATATAAATGCATGAGGGACTCCAATTCCAGGCACTCATTTTTGTGAGAGCTCAACGGAGCCCATCGGCAAAGTCACAGCCAAGGCTCTGGCTGGTCTGCTGGAAGGAGGCATTTGAAGGCATTTGAAGGTCAGATCTCTTTGAGAACCCTCCTCCCCATAGCTGCTGAGTTAGTTATCTGGAGATCTAACTTCAGAATCATCATCGTGATATGCATTTGTCACTCATAGACCCTCCATGAAAAAAGCTCAAAGAGAGACTTCTCATGACCTTGACAGTGACCTTAGCATGAAATGGGGGTAGTGGGAAGAGGGCTTTGATGTTTAGGCTCAAATCCTTGCTGCACTACATAGGAAAAGTGCTTCTACCTCTCTCAATTCCAATTCTTTCTAGTGCAAATGGAGACATCAATAGCTTGCTCAAGAATTTGCTTTTGAGAGTCAGTTTAAATGACTTATATAAAATGCTAATTGTACTTAGAAAACAAATTAGGTCTCACCTTATAATCCCTTTTTTCCTCCTTCTGGGGAGAGAGGTCTAATGATGGGTCAGGTCTGGTCCTGATGTGTTGTATTTATGAGCTATGTGTTTCTGCAGGGAAAGATTTGAAAGAGTCAGGTTTATTAATCTCCATATAACCTGTAGAGTAATTAGGGTATTTATTCTCTGGCTCTTTGGGAAGAAGTAACTATAATTACAGGACCAAATTAAATGGCATTATCTTTTATTGTCTCACACTGTTTGTAGGTTTTTTCTGCCAAGTTCCTTTTAGAAATCCGACTTTTCCCCACATCAACATTCTCTTCTTCTGTCTCAGTGTGTAACCTTTCTGTAGGCTGCAGGTTGCAAAATTCTTGGCTTTTTCAGAGTCCTGTGAATTGTTGAGCTGGCATTTGTGGCCTCTAAAAGTGTATGTTTCCCTTCTGTAGCTCAGAATTACCACAGGAAAGTGGTTGGCAAGTTGGGACTTGTGTTTACCAGACTTGTGGTGCTTCCAACTCACTTGCATGAGAAGTGTACCCCCCTGACCCAAGGTAATTAGAAAGATGAATTGTTTCTTCTATTATTGTTAACCCTTCTGCTGGTTTGATGAGGACACTAGGGAAAACTTGGAAACTGTAAATATGAAAAAACATGGATCCAATTGGGCACCAGATGATTACATTAGACTGTCTATATTGAGTATAAATTGCCACCACCCCTGAACATCCTCCCAAAAAACTGATAAGGAAGGCTTGTTTGGAATTTACCTGTGTAGATCACTGAGATTTTAAATTCTATTAGAGCAGTTCATTTTTGTTTGTTTTTGTTTCTTTGGGTCCATACCCAATGGCACTCAGGGGTTACTCACTCCTGGCTCTGTGCTCAGAAATCGCTCCTGGCTCGGGGGAACATATAGGATGCTGGGGATCGAACCTGGGATCATCCTGGGTCAGCCTCATGCAAGGCAAAGAGCAGTTCACTTTAACCTTACTGAATCTGCTGCCTGGTTTTATTCCCTGATGAAGGGTGAACCTATCTGTTCCTGCCTAGCAGACCATGGAAGTGTGCAGTATGGCACAGGCTGACAAGTCAATAAGTACATTTTAAATCTTCTGTAAATGCCCTAGAAATAGGGTGAGTCTGTGAAGGAGGCATGCCAAAGTGGGAGGGCCTGTCCAGAGGCACATACTGGCAGAAAGTGAGTAGAATTTTAGCAACAGGTTCCAATTTGTAGATCTGGTGGGTAATTTTCATCAAAAGTAGCATCAGGAAAAAACACATGGATCTGGAAAGGGGAGGTTGCTTTGAGGAGCTATGTGAATATCCCTGTTGTAAAGACCAGAAATTCGAGTGGTGGGTTGAATATTCTTCAACATTCCTACCCTACAAATGGGGTGATGAAAGCATGGGGTGACTGATGTGAATACTTAGAGCTCAAGAGACAGACAGAGGTTATATCTTATAGGCAGCTTTCTGGAAAAGAAAGAAGGCTTGGAAGTATCTCGAGTAATATTGATATTTGGAAGACACCATTCCTGTGTTTTTGGTTTTATTTTTGGGTTTGGGGCCCACACTCAGTTGTGCTCAGGATTGAATTTTGGCTGTATGTTCAAAAGTTACCTCTAGTAGTGGTCTAGAGAACACATGCAGTGCCATGAATTGAACTTGGGCCATGCAAGGAAAAGCCCACCAGTACATCATATCTCTCTAGACTCTAGATACCATTTTTTAAATGTTTTAAATTTAAACACCATGGTTACAAGATTGTTCATATTGGATTTTTTCGTGGTTAAAGTTATTCATGATTGAGTTAGTCATACAGTGTACAACAACATTCACCAGTGTGCAATTCCCACCATCAATGTTCCCAGTTTCCCTTTTATCCTCCCTCTTACTCTCTCTTTTCCCCCACCTATCCTCCCCTGCCTGCTTCTGTGGCAGACATTTTACTTCTCTCTCTCTTTCTCTCTCTTTTCTTTATGACACTGTGGTTTGCACTACAGTTAATGAAGGGGTGTCATGCATGTCCCTTTCATAGTAGACCCTTCTCTACTTTATCTGTACTCTCTGCTTTTGTGCAAGCTTCCTACCATGGATTGGTTGTCCTAATCCTCATCTTTATTTTCTTTGGATATCATCCCCACACTGCCTTTTATTTTCCTTATATTCCACAGATTAGTGAGTTTATTCTATGTTTATCTAGATACCATTGTTAATGAACTTGATTCTCTCCTTCAGACTAGGTTCTTTAGTGAAGGGATTAGAATGTTTTCATTTCTGAACCTCTCTAACAGGGTTTGGCCTTCAGGAGGTACAGACTCAGTGAGTGAAATGACAGAAGAAAAGACTGCACTAAGTTGGATCTGAGGATAACCTAACCACCTCTGTATTGTATTGGTTTTGGTTCTTCTGCCACAGAAGCACAGAATATTCTGGCATGGTCAAGAGCTTCTCAGGAAGCTCAACCTCATCCAGATAATACTGGAGTTACCTTTTCTGAATTAAGTGATACCCATTAGGCACTAGGAATCAGGTCTGTACTACTTTTCCCCTTTTTTCCTAGTGATGAGAGAATAGCTCCTGTAGATATGAATCCTCCTTAATAAGTGAGTGGGGCACAAATATCCTGATCAAACAAGGAACATTCACACCCCAGGTTGGTTCTCTCACTGTAACAATCCATTTCATAAAATTGAAATGGTATAGTTCATTTGCTAACATTATTTTTGATATTTGTTTTTGGGTTTTTTTCTTTCTTTTTCTTCAATTTTGGGGCCATCCCCAGTGGTGTTCAGGGCCTACTACTAGCTTTGTGCTCAGGAATTAATTCAGGTTGGCTCAAGGGGCCATATGGAGTTCCAGAAATTGAATCCAGGTTGGCCACAGGAAGGCAAGCTCACAATTTGGTGTACTGTCTCTTCAGCCCCTTATTCCTGATATTTGTAATACTAATGTTCAGTGCAATGAGAAAGGAAAAAAATATGGAGAGCACAGCAGGACTGAGTGATTCACTTCCAGATAGCTGGTTGTCAGTCAGTTCACTGGGTCATGCTGGTTTAGATGACCTCATTTTGTGAAAAAGGCTGAAGGCAGGCACCTTTTGAGGATGTCTAGGCTGCTCAGCTTGATTCCCAAATGTTGTTTCTTTCCAACTTCTTCTCACTGTTCAGTGCCCAACTGGGGTGTGGACTCCCTCAAACACTTTATTCACTCTACTTGTTTGTGAATTTGGGGAGTTAAAAGAGTATGAACATCAAGGATCTCCTACATGTATCTTTTTCTGTTTTTCAAAACCAAGGTATATTCTTCGTTTTGTGGGGTTGGGGTGTATCAGAAGCTCTCAAACATTTCTTAGGGTACTTAGGGCACTCAGAATGTGCCGTTGGTGTAATTGGGAGCCTCTAGAATTACATACACCCAGTGATGCTGGAGTGAAGAACTTTTGGTTCCAGGAATGGGAACTAAAGTCATCTGCTCTTTTCAAATAGTTATTCCTTCTTTTGGGAAAAGCATTCTACTTGGGACAGAGAAGAAGAAGTTGGCTTTTGGATGGAGTTTTTGTTTGTTTTAATGAAGAAAATTAGTTGCAACAAAATACACAAAACATGTAATTTACCATCTACCATTTCTTTGGGCTTTTTATTTTGTTTATGTTTTTGGCCCACATCTAGCCATAGTCAGAGCTTACTCCTGGCTCTATACTCAAGGGTGGCTTCTAGTGGTACTATCTGCAGAATCAGGGATTGAGCCAGGATTGGCTACATACAAGGTAAGAGCCATTTCTTTTGTGTTTGTTTTTTTGTTTTTTGTTTTTTTGGGACCACACCTGGTGACACTCAGGGGTTACTCCTGGCTATTGCTCCTGCTTTGGGGGACCACATAGGACGCCCCGGAATCGAACTTCGGTCCATCCTAGGTTAGCGCGTGCAACGCAAATGCCCATTGCTTGCACCACTGCTCTGGCCCCACCTTTCTTTTGAACTATATCTACAACCCCCATCTGAAACATTTTAAGTACACATGTCAGTATATACTAAGTGTATGTACATTGTTATGCAACCCCAAAATTTCTTTTAATAGTTATTATTGGTGGGGCCAGAGAGATAGCACGAAGGTAGTGCATTTGCCTTGCATGCTGAAGGACGGTGGTTCGAATCCCGGCATCCGGTATCGCTCCCCAAGCCTGCCAGGAGCGATTTCTGAGCGTAGAACTAGGAGTAAGCCCTGAGCACTGCCGCATGTGACTCAAAAGCCGAGGAAAAAATTTTATTATTGGGGGGCTGGAATAATAGCACGGCTATAGTGCATTTGCCTTGCATGTGGCTGACCTGGGATGGACCCGGTTCTATCCCTGGCATCCCATATGGTCCCCTGGGACTGCCAGGAGCGATTTCTGTGCAAAAATCAGGAGTATCCCCTGAGTACTGCCGGGCATAGCTCAGAAACAAAAAAAAAAAATATTACTGGTTTATAATATTGTGGAATTTCAGAGGCTTAACTTCACACATTTATTATGATGTATTGTATATTTTCTTATTTCTCTATAAACCATGGGGGAGGTCATCTGTGTTTGTCCTTTCTCTGACTTATTCTACTTAACATGATGTCCTCTAGTTCTATGAAAATTGTGGTAAACGTAAATATTTCATTTTTTCTTATAGCTACATAATGTTCCATTGTGTATATGTATCACAACTTCTTCATAATTGTATATTGGGTTCTTTTTTTATCATGACTATTGTACCTAGTGTTGCAATGAAGATATACATAGATGTGTACATATATTATCAAGTTAATGTTTTTATGTTCTCAGGATAAATGTTAAGATGTTGAATTGTAGATTCATATGGAAGCTCTCTTCTTAGTTTTTGATAGTTCTCAAAATTCTATAGGTGTTTTCCATAGGTGCTGAACATTGACATGCCCATCAGGTGACATTCCCATCAACAGTGAATGAGGGTTTCTTTCTACCACATCTACCAACAATGATTCTTTCTAGTCCTTTTGAGATATGTCATTCTCACTGGAATAAGAATTTATTTTACTGTTATTTTTATTTGCATTTTCCTTTCCCTGGTAATAAATTACAATGCACAAACACTTTTTCCATAAGTCTAATAGTTATCTGAGTGTCTTTTTCTCCTCTTCTTCTTCTTCTTCTTCTTCTTCTTCTTCTTCTTCTTCTTCTTCTTCTTCTTCTTCTTCTTCTTCTTCTTCTTCTTCTTCTTCTTCTCCTCCTCCTCCTCCTCCTCCTCCTCCTTTTCCTCCTCCTCCTCCTCCACACCCGGCAGTGCTCAGGGGTTCCTCCTGGCTGTCTGCTCAGAAATAGCTCCTGGCAGGCACGGGGACCATATGGGACACCGGGATTCAAACCAACCACCTTTGGTTCTGGATAGGCTGCTTGCAAGGTAAACGCCACTGTGCTATCTTTCTGGGCCCCAGAAATCACTTCTAATGGTTGTGGAGAAATGAACTTAGGTCGACTGTCTGTAAGGCAAGTGCCCTGTTCTCTGTACTATCTGACTCTATATCTTCTTTCATAGAAGCTGACTTTTGTTTGTTTGTTTTGTGGTTTAGGGCTATACCTGTTCTTACTCAGGGTGTACTGCTGGCTTTGTATTAAGGGACCACTTTAATCAAAGCTTGGTATACTATGATAGATGCAAGGTTCTTACATTGTATTTTTCATTGCATTTTTGTACATTTTGAATTTTTGTTCATTGTGTTTTTCATTTGCATTTTTTTCCTTTTGATCGGTGTTCTTTCAAATGCTTATTGGGTATTTGAAGAGCTTTATTAGAGAAAAAGTCTAGTCAAGCTCTGTTCTTTTTTTTTTTTTTTTTTTTTTTTTGGTTTTTGGTTTTGGGCCACACCCGGTGATGCTCAGGGGTTACTCCTGGCTATGAGATCAGAAGTTGCTCCTGGCTTGGGGGCCCCATATTGGAAGCCAGGGGATCAAACTGCGGTCCGTCCTGGGTCAACTGCATGCAAGGCAAATGCCCTACCATTGAGCCACCACTCTGGCCCCTAGATCTGTTCATTTTTTAATTGGCGCATTTGTTTTTACATTATTGATGTAAAGAGTTCCATATACATTCTATATATGAATCCTTATCATTTGTAATATTTGCAACTAGTGTTCTTTTGAGAGGTATTTAGTATTTCAATGGATAAATTTAGTTTTGATGAAGTCAAATTTACCTAAGTTGCTGCTATTATTGGTGTTATATCCAAAATATCATATGCAATTTTAGTAGCATGGAGCTTTCACTTAGCTCTCTTTATTCATTTGGGGTTTTGGGCTACACCTGGTGGCACACAGGGGTTACTCCTGGTGTTGTGCTCAGAAATCATTCCTGGCAGGTGCTGGGGACTAGGGATACTAGGGATTGAACCCCTGTCCATCTGGGTTGGCTGCGTGCAAGGCAATGCCCTACTGCTGTGCTATCTCTTTGGCCTCTAACTCTTTAAAAATTTAATAGTTTTAGATCTTATGCTTATATCTTTGGTTTACAATGAGTTAATTTTGTATATGTATTAGGTAAGATGCCAACTTTATTCTTTTGTTTCTATCTATCTATCTATCTATCTATCTATCTATCTATCTATCTATCTATCTATCTATCTATCTATTATCTATCTATCTCTCTATCTCTCTATCTCTCTATATCTATCTCTCTATCTCTCTATCTATCTATCTATCTATCTATCTATCTATCTATCTATCTAATCTATCACCTTTATCCAATTTTCCTTGTACCATTAGTTGAAAAGGTTGTCCTTTCCTTATTGAAATGATACCTATAAAGAATTGTTTGACTATTAAAGCAAGTGTTCACTTCTGAACTCTATTTTACTTCATTGGTTGGTAAATCAGTGCTTCAGTGCTTTTATGGCTGTGGCTTTATAATAAGTCTTGAATTCAGAAAATGAGAGTCCTCCATCTATGTTATTTTTTTTCAAGATTTCTTGGAATCTTTGGGATTAGTTGATATTTCAAATGCGTTTTGGGGGTGAATTATTTTTCTGCAAAAAAGTTGTTGTCATTTTGATAAGCTATCAGTACAGTTTCTATCTTAACAATATTTAACTTTCTGACCCATGAAAATGGGATATACTTACATTTATTTGTGCCTTTAGAAGCATTTGTTTCAAACCTCCAGCTAGCAGCTTTACATATATTATTTCAAATCTCATTCATCCCTGATGCCCTTTTGTGTGACTACTCAGAAATAAGTTCCAGGAAAATCTTAGCTTTTATCAGAACTGAATTCTCTCCACTCATATTTCTTTTGCATATATAAAAGAATTACTTAACTGCTATGGTTTTTCTTACTTATTTGTCCTAGGAAATATGTAACTTAATGTTAGGAATTATGTCAATTATGTACAATTAGATTATAAGTTAATAATAATAAATTTATATATAGTTTTCTTTTTATTTTGCCCCAGATGATTGTAATTTATAATTCTCAGACCCTAATATTTATTTTTACTATGCTGTGCACATTGCTAGAAATTGCTTTAAATTCATTGTAAATTAAACTTATAAAGTATATCGAAGTATATATTGAAGTATAAAAGACTACAAATGAAGTATAAAAGAATAATTTTAAATAAAATATATTCTTATAATTTTACTTAATACTAAGGAAGATAGAATTTAGAACGTATAGGTAACTTTAATATATCATAGTTGTAGTGCTAGGGTTCAAATCTAAATATCTTGAGTTTTATAGCCTCATCTTTAGTATCTACAATATTTCAATAAATTTAGGTTGTATGTAGTGAGGGTAAGGAACTAGATGAAAAAAATATGGTCAAAATAACTCTTAAGCCAGGCAAAAGAAATAAGGAGTATAATAAAAAAAACTTGGAGGTGTGTGTATCTGATATGTACACATATAGGGTAAAATGCCAATTTCATTCTCTTGTATCTAACTATCTAGTTTTCCCAGTACCATTAGTTGAAAATACTGTCCTTTCTGGAAATGAAGCAATAGCACACAGGAAGGTCACTTGCTTTACATGCAGCCAGCCTGGGCTTGATCTCTGGCATCCTCTGTGGTCCCCTGTGTCCTTCAAGAGAGATTCCCGAGAGTAGAGTCAAGATTGCTCCTGCATATGTCCAGGTATAATGCCCAAACCAAAAAAATTAAATTAAATTAAACTTAAAAGGTTGTCCTTTACATATTGAATAGTACCCTTTGAAGAATTGTACAAATATTTCTACAAATATTTGTATTCATATTGTATTTGTACATGTGATAAGTCTATCAATTTTATCAAGTCTATATCAATTCTAAAAGATTTTTACTTATCTCATACTATTAGCTGCAAAGATAGAACTTTCCTGTGAAAAATTATATATCTATCAGTGTTGTATTTGTATATGTATCAGGTATATGTATATGCATATCATATACATGACTTTTACTGATCCCATGAAAGTAAAAAAATATGATCTATTTGTAAAGAGTATAAATAGATCCAAGAAAGAATCATGATGGTGTTAGACCTCTCTATACTGTTGTATTAAATACTAGATATTCCTTTAGTTGAGAGAACCAGTAAGTTCCATTTTATAATTTAAGTTTATTTAAATAGTTTCTATACTAAGCCAAAAAAACTGACAGAAAGTGAGAATATAAAAGTGTAGACTATTGATTGATCCTTGCACTGTTGGATGATTATCTCTTTCATGGTTTCTTGGGTTTCTGATGAGGAAAGACTTCAGCATAAAGATCACCCTAAGTATGTGGAATCATAAATGTGCAATGACTTTGTGAGGGGTAGAAATTTTTACCTTATTAAATTCTCCTTGTTACTGTGTTAGAGCTTGAATGAAAAATTCCAAAGGAAGCCCAATTGATTTGGTGTTCCTGTTCTCACAGAACCCCATTTTTGGGGCAGCAGAACATTTCTTTCACAGCAGGTTGAACAGCCTGTGTCTTAGTCCAGTTATCTTCCATCTTGTTTAGCTATATATGGAATCCTTTCTCACTGACACCTCCCCCTACAAAATCCTGCCCCAAATGCCCCTTTAGATCTACCAGTCTGTAGGAAAAGAAGGAAACAGCTGCAAAGAAGGTAATATGCCAGACTGTATTTGTTCAGGTGGATACAATAGCATCAGACTAGCTTAGAGCTCAAATATTGAATCATAATTCTTCAGGCATCTTTGTATTTAAATCATAGCCCTGTCAAGTTCATATTTGATATGCACTAATTAATGCACCCCATGAATTGTACCAGTTTCTCCGGTGTGTGAGTGTAGGTCTGTGTGTGTGTGTGTGTGTGTGTGTGTGTGTGTGTGTGAGATTGAGGGGGAGAGAGAGGAGAGAAATTTCTATAAATCAAAGTGATAAAAAAACTCAAGCATCTGTCAGTGTCAAATTTCATAGTTAGCTCTCTGTGACTGTTGGTACCTCCTGGATGAGAGGGGCGGATACAAGTTGTTACACAAATATGAATCATTTATGAGTAAATCAGCAGCAAGCAAGCTAATTTTGTTTTATTATTCTTCAAAACTTGGAGAAAAGCTATATTGAAAAGGTAAAGGTAAACCCCTGTGGATTTTTACATGCAATTCCAATGACCATAATCCTATCTCTTTCCTGTTCAAAAGGTTGGTCACATTACTGGCAAAACATGGATGAAGTTTGGCTGAAAGCTATGTGGATGCTGAACTATTTCAAGTAGAATGTTCCAATATTTCATTGTGAAGAGATTTGTGCAACATAGAGAAATGACTTTGATTAACAGAGTCAGAAAGAATGAACAAACAGTAGAGTATGTTTATAATGATACATGTGGGTGAAATGTACCCAGCAATGCCAAATGAATTTGGAGACAAAGACCACTTCCAATGTTGATCTTCCTGGAGAAAAAAGAATTGGTGGAAATTTGATTACCTGAAGAGGAGAGAAGTCTAGCACCCTTGCATTTAAGAGATGTCAGGGATCAGTTCTCACTAATGGAATGGGAGAAGAAAGCTCCTAGCCCAAGTGAATCTGTAAGCAGATACAGTATCTTCATTCTTGCTTTCTTCTTCTAACATAGCTGTAAATGAGCTCAGGTCCCTCAGAAGTTATATGTTAAAGTCAGGTAAACTGATATTCCTAACTTGACATATAAGGCAAAGCCACACAACTGTTAAGAAAATCAGTCTAGAACTTAAATAAGAAATAAATGCCCATCATATACGAGCCATGTCCACACTTCAGCTTTCTTTGCTACAATAACCAGTTTTATTCTAACACATAGCAATGATCCAGAATAACAGATAGTAACTACTTATAGAAGGCAATCAGGTGGTGAAAGTCAACACATCACTGCCATGTTTCAATTATCTCTAGGTAACTGATAGAGGATAAGATCATATGGCCTTTAAGGTCTCTCAATACCCTGAACTAATAATACTGATATTGTATATTTAATTGTTTGCAATGTTCTAGGCCCAAAACCAAGCACTGTACATCAACTTTCATCTTCAGACCTTGCAATAGCCTCTTTGATATGTCCACTTAGAGATAAGATCAGTGGTCACTGTCCACTAGAACACCATTAAAATAATAGACAACTCAGAAATAATTTGCACCAAGATCTTTCAGATACCAGTCTATATTCTTCACCAATGATCTACACTTCCTATACAGAAGTCTGTGAATAAATGATTCATACCATTCATATAATGAGTTTGTTCCAGGAATGACTCGGAAGTATTCCTTGGGAATAAAACAGAACAGCAGTAAATGCTTGGTTTTGTTTTGTTTTGTTTATTCTTTTGACATAAATAAGTGAAGTAAGTATAGTAGCCAATACTAATATTTTTGTGATATATTTGACACTTATATAATTTCATTAAAGTCTTCCAAGAGTAGTAAATAGACTATTCCACAGATCAGAAAACTAAAACTTAGTGCTGTCCAAAATATGTCCATATGGTCATTTATTACTTTGGTAATGTTTAGTGTCTCTCTACTATGTTTCTAGGTTTTGTTTTGGTCATAGAAAATTCCAAGGGTCCCAGGAAATAGTGCAGTGGAAAGGCACTTGCCTTGAACACAGCCTATTCTCGTTCAGTCCCTGGCATCTCATATAGTCCCATGTGTAATTACCAAGAGTAATTCCTGAGTGCACAGCCAGGAGTAACCATGGAACATCACCAGGTGTGATTCAAAAAGCAAAGAAAGGAAATTCGAAGCAAAGTAAATCTGTGTGCCTATATATTAGAACTTTAGGTCCAACCACTGACACTGAAGTAGCAAGCAATACGAAAGTTTGAATGCATAAACAAAGCAGGGGATTTGTAATCTAAAAGAAGCTCTGAAATTGGACACAAATTAACCTGATATCTGGGTCTCTCTCTCTCTCTTTTTTTTTTTTTTTTTGAGGATTTAAAATGGAGTGGGGACACAATTGACTGTGGTCAGGGCTTATTCTATTGTTCCTGGAGGTTCTCAAGGAATCATATGTGGTACTGGGGATCAAACCTTGGTTGTTAATGTATAAAGAAAAGAGGCTATTTTTTTAATACTGATAGTCAAGGTACACAATATTCTTGATCAAAAACAAGGTAAATAAAACTTTGAGGAAGATAATTAATGGAAAAGAATAATTAATGGAAAAGAAAAGAAGATCAAGGACTTTTCTTCATCTAGAATTTGGCATGTAGAGGCCTAAGTAATAGTACAGCAGGTAGGATTTGCCTTACATATGGCTGACCCAAGTTCAATTGCTATCACTCCTTATGGTCCCCTGAACCCTAGCAGTAGTGATTACTGGGCACAGAGCCAGGAATAAGACCTGAGCACTTCTGGATGTGATCCCAATATACAAAAACAAAATAAAAAAACATAGAAACAGAATATGGCATGTAGTCAAATTTTTGTAAGTATTAACTATCATCAGTTGCTATGATGCCTTTTGTATTTTCTCATTTAACTCTCATGGTAATTTTGCAAGTTAGGGTAGTTTAGCTTATGTTTTAATAACAAGCTCACCCAAAATTAGGAGGCTTAGATGTATACAAGTTTGTTTTTTTGCTTATCTTGCTACATGTTCATTAGTGCTTAATTATGATTCTATCCAATGTTATATTCATTTTGTTCTAAGATTTAGCATGATAAGACCTCTGTTCAATGGCATATAAGGGAAGAGAATATGTGAACACACCCATTGTCTCCTGCCATTTCCTCCAAATGTGCCAGCACTACTTCTGTACACATTTCCTCAGAGCAAGTTAAATTTGCTTTCCTGGATTTAATGAGGATGAAGAAGTGTGATCCTAACATGGGTCCAATAAATCAAATATTTGTTCACAGCCCTAATATTAGAATAAAAAAAAAAAAACCTCTGTTGCAAATTCAAAAAAGTGGTTTGAGAAAGGACCGGAATGCAAAAGGAACTTTTTAGCATTCATATCTCTATGAATTGAGCCCCACCTACCTGATTCCAAACTCTCCAACTGTATTCTTAGACATTTTATCTTCTGCCCTACCTAACACTGACCTTATTCCATCAACTTTATAGCTTCATCTTCCTTTCCTTCCTTTCTTTATCTCCAATCCCCTTTCTTAAGGATCTTTTTTTTTTTTTTTTTTGGTTTTTGGGCCACACCCGGCGGTGCTCAGGGGTCACTCCTGGCTGTCTGCTCAGAAATAGCTCCTGGCAGGCACGGGGGACCATATGGGACACCGGGATTCTAACCAACCACCTTTGGTTCTGGATCGGCTGCTTGCAAGGCAAACACCACTGTGCTATCTCTCCGGGCCCCAAGGATCTTGATCCTAAAAGTTTTTTTTTCAATTTACATCACGTACATTCAATCTCTGCTCTTCTCATTCACCCTCCTCCCACCATGATGCTGTGATGCTATCTGCTTGTCAGCCACCCTCCACTTTCTGGATTCTTTTTTGGCCACTCCATGAATTGACAACTTATGAATCCATAGACTTCAAATCAATGGTCTCTTTCCAACCTTTGTTTCATACTTGCTTCCTCAGTAGCCTGGAGAACTAAAAATTACTCCCTTACCTTTAGCTTCTTTTTCCCTTAGGTCACAAGATAAGCCCTCCAACCCTTCTGACTTCCTTTCTGTATTTCTGACCTTCTACAGCCTCTACAGGCTCATCCTCTTGTTCTTTTCCTTCTTTAATGCTGTTCTAAAGAGTTGAGTTTTAGAATCATTGGTTTTTTTACTCTTCCTAAACTTTCAGGAATATCTCACACCACTTCTGGTTTATTTGGGTTTTTGTTTGTTTGTTTCTGGGCTACACCCAGCAGTGCTCAAGACTTACTCCTGGCTCTGTACTCAGGGATTACTCCTGGCAGTGCTCAGAGTACTACCATATGGGGTTCTGAATATCAATATCATGTGCAAGGCCTAGTGCAAGGCAAGTACCCTA
The DNA here is from genome assembly GCF_024139225.1 of Suncus etruscus. Lineage (NCBI taxonomy): Eukaryota > Metazoa > Chordata > Mammalia > Eulipotyphla > Soricidae > Suncus > Suncus etruscus. The sequence continues at coordinate 20,368,701 of NC_064853.1, forward strand.
CCCAATGTGCTGTCACTTTGGTCCCCTCATCTTCTATCTTTATTTACTTTAATAGACTGATTACTCTAATAATATTAGCATAAGCAAGCCCCAGATCTAAACCCTGAGTTATAACCATATCCACCAGATTTGCCTTGGGACATGGCTCTATGAATGTTTCATAGAAATCTTTTTTTTTTTTTTTGGTTTTTGGGCCACACCCGGTGACGCTCAGGGGTTACTCCTGGCTATGCGCTCAGAAGTCGCTCCTGGCTTGGGGGACCATATGGGACGCCGGGGGATCGAACCGTGTTCCGTCTCCTAGGCTAGCGCAGGTAAGGCAGGCACCTTACCTCGAGCGCCACCGCCCGGCCCCTCATAGAAATCTTGAACTGAACCTGTAGCAGGAAGTTAGGAGTTTCTTGATGGGTTTGGTGAGATTTACTGGGTGGATAGCTGCAGAACCAAACTTTTTCCAAACTAGGTTTGAAAGTTCATCTTCTTGTTGGTGGTTAGAGTCAGATAAATGTTTCCTTCCACTCCTGTTTACTGAAAGGAAGAATTTTTCTCTTTGCAGGCTTCTGGCCTTTTGTTGCCCTTTGTTTGGAGAATTAAAGCAGTTTTTCTGGTTATGAATTGAGGAACAATAACTAGGCAGCCTCCACTTAAATACATCTTTCTTCTCTCAAGGGAGAGGCTTATCTACAGAAAGCACTGATTTGCTTCTCTTCATTCATTCTTTATACCTTATCTGGGATGTATCTCAGGGAAGGCAGTTGGCTATACCTTGGACTTGGTGGTTATGATTAGCCAATTTGGGCATTAAATATCTGTCACTTACATGACTAAAAAAATCTCCATGCTTCAACTTGGCCTCCAGAAGAAATATATCTAATAACTTGTTCTTTTTTAATATTATTTATAATGACTTTCTCAAAACCTCAGCTTGGAAAAATTGGGGTCTTATTTCAAATACATGATACACACACATCATTTCCTGCTTTTTGATGTCTAAACTTTGTGAATTTGGTCAAGATTTCATTTCAGAGATGGGAGTCCAAATACAAATATCTATCTTATTTTCTTCATAACTCTGTGGGGGAAAATATCTAGTATCATATTCTTGTAGTTGTATAGGAGCTTATTGCTTATATGGCAATATTTCTTGGGTACCTCTATTCTGGCTTTGGGGAGTACAGAGATAAATAAAACCATCCCAGTTCTTAGGACTCAGAGGAGCACAGGGATAAAGATGATACTATGACATCACAGAAAAAGGCAAAATATGAGCACGTTTTCAGAAAATCATAGAGAAGATGATGCCAGAGCTAATTCTCAAATGTTCAATTAGATGTGAGATAGAGGGAGGAATGGAAGGGAGGGTCTGCAGGTCTGGCAAAACAGCATCACAAAAGCAGAAGGCATGAGAATGAAGGCTCATCAAAGGACCACAGTAATTTGATGTGGCTAGACTCATGGGGATGTGCTTCGGAGGTAGCCAAAAATAGGTTCAAAGAAAGAAGCCAGCCCTAAGAGTTTGTTGTATTAGGTTTAGAATTAGGCAGAGGAGATAATATTGAGGAGCATGATCATGTGGACACTAAGTGTCTGCCCCATCATTATTAATCCAACGGCGAAAATAGGGCACAGCAGTGGAAATAAGTCTTAAGCTTAGAAGGTGGAGATGACCATATTAAAGAAATAGAAAAGGAGCAGAGAACTCCCTCTTGGCAGGCTAAATTCTAGTCACTGTCCTGTTCCTAATCCTAGGCTGATGCCTTCAGTTGATGCCTTACCCTCAAAGGCAAGGAGAAGTGAGTCACAAAGCAATTTCTGGTGGAGACTTATCTCTTTTTTTTTTCCTTCTAAGTGATATTATTTTACTTAATTAGAAAGTAATTTGCATTTAAATAACCATGATTTACCATGATTTATAGTTATTGATAGTTGAGTTTGATGCATATAATATTAAGTACTTAATCTTACCACCAGTGACAACTCTCTTCACCAGTGTTCCCACACTCTTTGATGACTCCCAACTCTTCCCTGCCTGCCACCTTGGAGGCACACTACAAAGTTTGGTGTTTGCAGTTTAGATCTCATGTTTTCAGTGTTCTTGAGTCTGTACTTTGGATGTAGAACTTTTATCACTCTTCCCCATCACCACTATAATTGAAGCCCTAACCTTTGTTTCCCCATTCCTTCCCTTTCTCAAATCTTTCTTTCTTCCTACCTTGTTTTATTTTCTTCTTTGTCCTTGTTTTTCCTAAGTTCTGGGGTCAAGGGTGATCTAGACATAGCCCTATTTACTACATTATATTTCATCGTCCAGTTATTATATATACTACAGATCAATGAAATCATCCTGTGTTTGTCTTTTTACTTGGAACGTAATTCACTCAACACCATATGTTGCAGCAAATTGCATGACTTTATCAATGATTGCAGATGCATAGTATTCCTTGTGTATATGTAATACATCTTCATAATCCATTCATCTGTCATTGGACACCTAGGTTGTTTCCAAATCTTAGCTATTGTACTCATTGCCAAAATGATTAATAGTGTGCATATGCCCCTTTGAATGAATGTTTTCAAGTTCTGGGGTAGGATACCTAAAAGTGATACCTTTAGGATACGTAAAAGTAAAAATTGCTGGGTCACATAGTAGCTCAATTCTAACTTACTCAGGATTCTGAATTCTGAATTCAGGGTTCTGAATTCAGGAATACTGAATACTATTTTCCACAGGGGTTCAGTCAGCAAACTTTTCCATAAGCAGTTGAGAGTTCCTTCTCACCACATCTAATAGGAAATCACTTCTTTGTGAGTATTAGGAACCTGTGTGAAGACAGAGGTTATTATATGGATTTATCTACTTCATTGGGAAATATTTTTTTGCAGTCTTTATATTCTACAGTTGCAGTTGTGTGAACTCTAAAACTTCATGGATGCTTTTTGCAATTTCATGCCATCACGCTTCTACAGGGAAAGAATAGAAAACAACAACATTTCAATGCTTGTTATGGGCTGGTTGTATCACCTCAATTAATTTTACAATAATGTAAGATTAGCATTATAACTATCCTATTGAACTATAAAGAAAACCACACCTCAGGGAAGTTAAACCATTTGTTCAAGGATACACAGCCAATAAGTTCTGTTAGTAATTAATGAATGTTAGAGTCTGAGCCAGGAGTTGAACCTAAGCTACTTTGGTTTCGGTCTTCCTCCTGTTATTTCCAGGCAGGCTGCTGCTGAGGGGGTCAGATTCCCTGTTGGGCATAACCTTTTCCAAAGATATCACCCCAAACTACCAACCCACAGTAGATAGCAGCCTCAGCTCTGCTAAGATGCCAGACAGAAGTCTCAAAAGCAAATCAGTGATAACAGTGTTTGAGGGCTGGATTCCTCCTCTAATCACCAAATCTTCCTCTTGGCCTGATGTTATGTTGTCCTGAGCCCAACAGTCTCTAGTCCTGTCCATGCCCAGTGGATGTGAGGGATCACCGTCCTAGAACCTCAGAGCTTGTGCTTCAGGGGAAGCAGCCAAATACTGAGAGCACATCTGGCCCAGACCTCCACCCCTTTTTGGCTTCAGTCCAGATATGGGTTATCTCCTCATTTCCCTTTAGCTGGTGGCCTTGGAAACTGGATTCTGCTCATTTAACAGGAAGCCTAGCTAGACCTGTAAAACAGCTTGGCCAGTTGGTCTACAGAATTTTCCTTTTAATCCTTTTCACTGACTGAACTCCTGAAACAGATTGGACTGAACAACTGAGCAGTAGGGAGATAAAGTAAACAGAGTGGGTCCTGGGTGCCCCCGGCATGCCTGCTGTCTGTGGAGATACTTCCCGGCCTGTGAAGCTGACAGACATAGCCCACTTCTGTTCCTGTGTGGTGCTCAGATTTTGTCATGCCTTACACAGGAGCACCTGCAAGAGCCCATCATGGGGCCACTTGGTAGTGGTATAGATGAGCTTGTATATAACCATGATGTATATGCATGCGAATATATGTAACTATATGTACATGAGTATCTATTTGTGAGTATGTGATTGTGCATGCATATGTATGAGCATGTGAATACATGATTGTGCGAGTCTTAGAGCTTTGTGTGTATGAATGTTTGTATGTGCATCTATGGTGATGTATGATGGTGTTTTATTTGTGTGTCTGTTTGCGTGTGTCTGTGAAGGAGCATGAGTGTTTGCATACATGTCTGTGTATATGAGAGTAGGTGTGAATGAATCTGTGTTATCATGTGAGTGCGCATGTATGTATTGGCTGCATGTATATGTGTCTATCAGTATGTATATAGGTGAATGTATATATTTTATATGTCTATAGACATATCTGTATGTGTGTATGAGAGTGCATGCATGTCTGTATTATGAAAATATATGTATGTGTGAATGTGTAAATTAGTATAAGTGTTTGAATACTTTAAAGGGAGATAAGGGGCTGCTACGAAGCCTCCCTGCAACATGAGTTCTGATCCTAGCTCTAGCACTTTTTTGTTTGCTTGTTTGTTTGGGCCACACCTGTGGCGCTCAGGGACTACTCCTGGCCATGTGCCCAGAAATTGCTCCTGGTTTGGGGGACCATATGGGATGCAAGGCAAATGCCCTACTGCTGTGCTATCACTCTGGCCCCTAGCTCTAGCAATTTTAGCCTGTTTGTTTGAGCCCTATGCCATAAAATACAACCTTACAGATGTCATTTGAGCAGTTTGAGGTGTTACTGTTCCAAATCTAAGTAAACTAAGACATTTAGGTCTAATCTATAAGGTTGTTCACAGAATCAACTAAAAGTCAGTCAAATGGAATCATTTTTATTGAAGTATTTATCAGAGTAGCAATCTGTTTAATGAAATGCCTGATGTGGGGTATACCTTTGAGTTTATTTTCTGCCTATCCCTAACACTCCCCATTAATAACAAGTGCTCCCTCAGAGGAGACAGTGTGCTTGTGCCAATCAGAAAGGGTGTAACCCTTTTGGCCATTTGCCACCTTGGGTGCAGGTTGGAGCCTTCCTGTGAAGAAAGCGATGCTGCTTCATGTAGGGACCTAGTTCCGTGTCTGGTCTGGAGGGAGCAGCTTCACTTGCCCTGTTCACTCCTTGCAAAATACCTGACATAATTCTCTGAGCCGAGTGCCCACTGATACAGTGCACAGAGGATGGACTAAAGGAGGATAGACTCCATGCAATTCTCACCAAAGCCCACTGTATCATCAATGATTGCTTATTGCCTCAGCAAAGAAGCTTAGAGTCCAGTTGTGAAAACAAGACATAAATCCCCACATGAAATGTTTAATAACAATAACATCTTCAAATTATAGCTCAATACAACAGCTCAGAAGATAGTGCAAGCCCATATATGAGTGTCAAATTAATTGCTGGGCAATCATTTTTATAGGCACTCAGAAAGATGGCAAGATCCATCTCTGGACAAAGAGGCAGAGTCCAGATGGAATCTGGTTCAAGCACTCACTCAGTAGCTCATCTATTCCTCCAACATTGTCCAGATCCTAAGAAAGGACCAGCCTGACTGTCAGACTTCAGGGATACTGACATGAGCCACACAGAGCCCTGACCTTAAGGAGTAACTGAGCTATGGAGAACAAAAGTTAGAAAAACAAAGCCTAGAGACTGGAAGCCAAGATCACTCACTTCTTAAGAAATCTTTACAATTCAACTTCTCTTGTGTCTCAAAAACCCTTGCCTAATCCCCCCAATTTGCTCCCCCTTTCCTTAAACCTGCCAGCAGACTTTGAGGATGGTGCATGGTCACCTGAGGTCATTGGCCAGTCCCACAAGTATGGAAGTTGGAGACTTGCCACAGTACCAAAAGGCACCAGGGTCCCTACAGTCCAAAAGAATTGTCATATAGTCTTTCTGCTATATCCATGCTCATTTTGGACCCATGAATCCCCCTGGTTGAAGATCACCTCTAAAATATCTAGTAGCAATGCCAGTAAAAACAGACGGAGTCTCTTAAAGCTTTTCTGGTGACTAAGCAAAGACCCCTGGGTCAGAAGGTAGCATAGTGTCCAGCCCAAACTCCTTCTGTGTTTACAATTCTCATTCCCTAATCCTGAGTCTATGAATCTGTGATTAAAAGCCTAGAGAAGCAGAATGAGGAGGTGCTCAAGGCAATAATCTTGATTGCAGCCCAAAACACAGCACCTCAGCACAGGGAATCTCAGACACTTCATTTGATCTCTTCTGGTCTCAATGGCCCTATTTGCAACATGGCCAGAGTGGTTCTGCCTCATGGACATATCATGGCTGAAGAGCCATGTTACCAGGCTGAAGAGCTCTGGTTTTCTGTTTGCTTGGTTCTTGCTCTTTCCCTTTTATCTGCCCTTTCATGGTACAGCATACTCATGACTTACATCAGCCACAAAGGGGGTAAATATGGAATACAGTTGGCTAAAACAGACTCTGCTTTAGGCTCGGGATGGTACCTATGAAAGACAGATTAATGCCATGAGGTAAGCATAGACTAGTGTCTCTTTTCTGAGATAGAGATACCAAAGAGATGACACAAACCTAAGTGTCAGGGGACCAGGGCTACAGGTAGGGTGCTTGCTCTGCATGGGGCCGACCTGGGACCACCTGGATTTGATCCCTGGCATCCCATGTGGTTCCCTGAGCCTGCCAGGAACAATTTATGAGCACAGAGCCAGGAGTAACCTCTAAGCACCACCAGGTGTGGCCCCAAAACCAAATCAAACCAAAACAAAATGTAGGTGGTAGCCAGCCATGTCCCCACCCACCACTAACAGGAGTGAAGAAAGAATGCATAAATGGGGAGAGAGCAGAGAGGCAAAGAGATGGTAGGGGGGAGAGAGAAAGAGAGAGAGAGAGAAAGGGAGGGGGACAAAGACAGAGATGTAAGAGGGAGGGGGAAGGCAGGAGAGAGGAAGGGATGCGAGACAGGGTGAGAGAGAGAGAGAGGGAGAGGGAGAGAGAGAGAGGGAGAGAGAGAGAAAGAGAGAGAGAGAGAGCATAGAGCCTGAGCTTGCACAGACAGGATGACATCATTGGTATCAGCAGCGAAGAGTCTAGGCTGGCTTCTCTGAACTGCTAGTGATAGGGATTTCTCTCCTCAAACTGGGTATCTTAACCTCTTAGAGAGGTGAGTGGGAAGAACCAGGCAGCTCTGTCATAGGATTGATGCATTGCCCTAGCCATCAGAAGAGGGAAGCAGCGAGGTTTCAGAAAAATAATTCTGATTTGTGATCATAACTACATTGTTTCCTGCTTCAAACTCCAATTGCATTTGCACCAGCAAGCAGTGAATGCTTGTCTTGTTGCCTGTCTCCCCTTGGGTTAAGGTCTGAAGAGATTGTGAGTGCAAGATGTTTCCACCTCCCTAGTGGTTTGGAAGTTCCCACCAGGGACTGGGGTTTGTAGCTCCCTGAAGGTTTCCTGCAGCCATTAACAGTAATGTTTATCTTTGACCTTTGCAGGCTGCAGGACGCTTGGCAAAAAACACTTGCATCTGCAGGATCTCACAGGATTCAGGGCATCTGTGAAGAAGGTGGAACTGGGATGGCTGTTCCTGCCTGTAGGGTAGCAAATTGCAAGCTTAGGGCCTGGGGCCTTGGAAAAAGAAAACCAGGCATCTTCTGGGGAAGGAACAGTACAGAGCTGGAAGAATGCCTAGATTAGGCACCAGCAAGGCCAAGCTTGAGTCCTGGCTCTCTCTCTTACTTATGACCTATCTGACTTACTTGGCTAATAAATTCTTCCTGGTCTCAGTTTCTTTCCTCTGTCAGATGCTGTGATTCTTGTGGTTTTCACAGGCTGGGATAATGAATTGAGGATTTTGTGAGCTGTGAAGGGTGCTTACCTTACTGGTTTGGGTTGATTTTAATGAGTGGTGGGTGGTCCTTTTCTGAGAGAGCTAAAAGGACTCACAAGGGTGCATGGCCATATTTTACACTGCAGAAAAGGATGACTGCTACAAATCAGGCCTTGGCTTTGCCTGCCCAGAGTCTGTTATTAACCAGTACAAAAATAATGGTGGGGGCCGGAGAGATAGCATGGAAGTAAGGTGTTTGCCTTTCATGCAGAAGGTCATCGGTTCAAATCCCGGCGTCCCATATGGTCCCCCGTGCCTGCCAGGAGCAATTTCTGAGCATGAAGCCAGGAATAACCCCTGAGCACTGCCGGGTGTGATCCAAAAACCACACACACACACACACACACACACACACACACACACACACACACACACACACAAATAATAATGGTGGACATGGAAGGGGAGAAGAAAATAATAGTAATATTTAAGGTTCACAGTATTCATTGAGTCCTTGTAACAACTCCTGGGGACACACTCTGATCCCAGTTTATAGATGAGGCCATAAAATCATATAGAGGACTCATAACTTGCTCAAGAAAACATAGTGACTAAAGTAGGTTTCCAAGATACACATTCTCTCCAAATCCATCTAGTTGACCAAAGATATTATTTCATTAGTATCTGTTGTTGTTGTTGTTTTAGTTTTTTTGGGGGGCCACAGCTGAAATAAGCTAGGGCTTATTCTTGCCTCTGTTCAGGGATCACTCCTGTTGGTATTAACATCTGTTCGTTTCCTGATCTCCAACTCAGCAAAGTGAATATTCAGTCAGTTCCAAAGTCAGTTTTTAGGGTTAATTAACAGTTAAAGCTCGTGGCTGAGTATTTTGGTTCTTAACTGTTCATTAATATAGTTTTTAAACAATAATGCCTTGGAAATAGATGCAGAGGTGTGCAAGGCGTTGCCCTAGGCACAGGCGAATGACTTGAACATCTTTGAGACCCACAATTCTGGGTCTCAATAAATAAATAAAGAAATGTCTGAGGATTACCTAAGGGCTAGATAATTTCCTAGAGTTTAGGCTACTGGAAGCATCAAGCATAAAGACAGAAAGGCAAGGGCACCTGGAGGGTCAGGTGCCAGCTCTGTCCTTTCACCTGACTGGGGTTCAGCGTCCTCCTCTCTTCAAGGAGCCACTCTCCAAGTGCATCCATTTTATTTTACTGTGTTTGTGTGGGATCAATAGGAGGAAGGGTTCTGAAAGCCTGTGGAATCTAATACAATACACAGATGTAAGGGAATGAGCTTGTGTCTCCGCTGAGAACCTTTCCTCCTGTTGCTAAGAGAGACTGGACTGTGTGCCTTCCTCTCCTGCTGTTTCTGGCTCTACCCCCCCCACCCCCTGCCAGCCCCCAGCCCTTTTCCTTCTATTTTTATTTGAATGCTTCAGATAATGATGTCCTACTTGCTCCTTACTGGATGAGGGTGGCAGACAAGGAAAAAAACAACAGCAAATCTCCAGAAGGACTTAAAGCAAAGTGCAAATCTATTTCCTATTTAAGAAAGTGACAGATGTGGGTAAGCCCCAGTTTTCCCTGCCAGGCCCTGGGCAGGACAGTTTCTGGAGAGGAACAACCAGATCCTGTGGGTTACCACAGAGGACAAGGGGATTATAGGACTACTTTGAAGGCTTCTGGGGAACCTCAAGGAGATTGAGGTAGACATGATCTAAATGTAATTGCATCTTTCTTGACCCTCACATTGTTTGAGAGAATAGGTATTGGCACTTACAGTTTCCAGTTGAGGAAGAGGATCCTTAGAGAATGGGGAAAAAAAATTCATGCTCAGATTTCTGGGAAATAAAAATTTCCAGCAAATTAGAGAAAAATTGAGGTGGCTACCATGGTTATGCAGAGAGGATTTTTTTTCATCCCTACATCTTGATGGAGCTCCTCAATGGGACCTGCCTGGGTGATTTTACAAATGCAGAGCTACTGTTTCTAGTCTTAGCAGTCACTTTTCCCTAAACCCCAAATTTAAGTCAAGTTTAATGAACTTAGCATTTTCCACCAGGAGACCAAGCCACTCTCAGACCTTACCGCCTCATTTCATAACACTAGACGCCATGTTTCCTGTGCTCCAGCTAGGGTTGGTTTCCTTCTGCTTCCCATATGCTTTCAACTCAGGTCTAACACAGGGCCTTTGCACTTACTGTTCCTGCTGCCCTTAATGCTTCAAGCCCCATCCCCTCCCTATCATTTCTTCCTGATTCCTTATCAGTAATTCTCATTTGAATTGTCAGCTCCGCCAAGGCTTTTCCTAACAACACAGCCTTTCCGAGATTCCTTTCTCACTATAACACTTTCAATCTCCCCTTACCATCTGCTGAACTTGTTGTGAGAGTGATTATTACTACTGTTCATTTCTTGCTTGTTAGCTTGTTTATTTTATGTGTCCTTGTACTAGAAAGTGAACTTCCAAAGAATAAGAATCATCTGTGTTGTTGAAAGTTCCATCCAAATCTATGCACTAGAGAATGACGCATATAAACCACAACAAAGCCTTAAGGAGAGAGTGACCTGTTACTGATACATTATTCTAGCAGGAAGAACAGATATGCAGTGGGTGAAGGAAGAAACCCCTATCATGTGGAGACACGTAACACATATCCATTTCTGCATTGTTCACTTGATTCTCAGAATTCTATAAGATGTAACATCTTTTTTTTTTTTTTTTTGGTTTTGGTTTTGGTGTTTGGGCCACACCCGGTGACGCTCAGGGGTTACTCCTGGCTATGCCTCAGAAATCGCTCCTGGCTTGGGGGACCATATCGGACGTCAGGGGATTGAATCACGGTCTATCCTAGGTTAGCACATGAAGGCAAACTCCCTACCGCTTGCGCCACCACTCTGACCCCGAGATTTAACATTTTTTTAAAGCTCATTAAGATGTGCCCAGTACCCTTCTAGGTCTGCTCCTGGGTCCACACACTGAATAGTGGAAGGTAGGGCATACAGAAATGTGTCGCTTGGCAAGATGTAGCCACATAGGAGTGTATCTCTGCCAATGCAGTGGCTCCTTGCTATAAAGACTCCAGTGAGAAAGAAACTGCTTCCAGTGTAGGCCAAGAAACCACTGGCAGCTCGGAGAGGGGCTCCCTTTAATAAGCCCTGATTTGGCTGGGCCTGAATCCACACTCCCAGGGGTTTGGACAACCTCAGAAAGAGAGGGTGACAGAGTGGCTGTAAATTCTCAGCCTTCAGGGATCTGAGGGAGGAGAGGAAGCCAGGAGTGCAGCAAGGCCCAGTCTTATTCCTTTAGAAGTGCTCATCCTCTGGCTTGGTCCGGCTTCACCACTGCTTTGCCGGCGCCTGCCTGCCTTCCGCGCTAGGTGGCGAGAAATGCTGCGGGGCTCGCCTATTCGGGGGAATGCGGTAGTGATGTATAAGGTATGAAAGATGTGGCCTGCAGAGAGCCGGCACTATCTCTACGGCTGCTGCCGCCACCGCTGCTACCGCTGCTGGCAGAGCTGCCAGGAGTGAGCTTCCCAGTCCCGGGATCCCCAGTTCCACGGCGTCTCCTGTGCACCCTCTGGCCCTAGACGGGACCTGCCCGCCCCGAGGGGGAACAAAAGCAGAGCCCGCAGCAGCTCGCCTTCTGCCAGCAGAGGAATGAGTCGAGAGGGCTGAGCGGACCGTGCGTCCTCGGTGCCTAGAAGGTAGGAAGGAGAAGAAGGTGTTGCGCTCGCCCGCTCGGTCGTGGGAGAATCGGAGTGGGCGCGCCTGGCCCCGGGGCTGGCCGAGGGCAAGTGGGACCCGCGGGATCTGCCCGGACCTGGGCAAGTGTTGAACCAGAACGCCGCACCCGCGCTGCCCGCTGCTGCAAGGCTGGCCGCCCGGCTGGCTCCCCGCAGTTGCAAGGGAGCACCCTGGGTGATCACTGGAGGCGGAGGGAAGGGTGGGGGGGGGGGGGAAAGTCTACAGCCCAAAGCCGGGGTGCCATGGGGCTGCCTGCCCGCGGTGCTGGGCGACTCGGGGACTCGCTGAGAAAGCGGGCGGGCGGCGGCTGCAGTGTGCGCAAAGTTTTGGGTGGCGCGCAAAGGCGCAGAGATGCGCAAGTTGTGGCTGGAGCGGGTGGGAGACCCCCAGGGGGCCAAGGGGAGGGGGGGGACACCACCAGATCCGGCGCTAGTGGCTTTGGCCACCTCCCGCTCCAGCCCGGAGCGGGATTGACGCATGGCCCGTTAACCCTTGCCAGCCCCGGGGAAACAACTTCAAGCTAGCCAGAGGCGCCTGGACTCAAGACTGGACAGCGCCGTTGCGCCTAGCCTAGTGTTCCTTGGTTCTGGCGCGTTTCGCGGCGTTTTCGGGGCTTTCTATTCCTTTCGGCTCTACTTCTTAGCCCAGAACCCAAGCAATGACTCTGGCTGGAGATTGGGGATTGAGGGGGCATCTGGCTACCCCGTCTCGGATTGTTTTTACACCTGGCCCCCATCCGAATGAGAATAACAACCCCCTCCCCACCCCTTAGCACATCAATGCTGTCATGAAAAATGAGATGATTGATCAATTATGTTTGTGGCCAATTAGGCATAACCTTGTAGGGAAATAATTACGCCTTGGCTCTCTGGGCTTTTGCTGGTGATGGAGGTGGGAATGCAGCCCAGGTGGCGGGGCTGTTTAGAAAAGATAGAACAGATCAGGGAATTACTGGGAATTTCAGATTAAGAAGATTCCAATGTGTGGTTGGTGGTGACAGAGATGGTGGGGAGGGTGTGTGTGTGTGTGTGTGTGTAGCGTGTGTGTATTTTTTTTTTTTTTTGCAGAAAAAATTAACCCTTAGCAGCATAGTCATAGTCAGAGGGTAGGTGGGTGGGACTTTGCAGGCAACACGTTGGTTGTGAACAGCTCAGAAAAGGTGTGTCCGCTGCTCGCCAGTCCCAACCGCCAGGTCTCTGGAGGGGCTCTGCTTCCCCCTTCTTGCCCCATTCCCGGGGCTTTGCAGCCTTGTTGGGAGGATGAGTTCAAATGCATGCATTTCAGTCGTATGTCCGAGGAGCAATCGCGCGGGTGCCGAGCGGGTTTCCAGTGCTGCGCCTTTACCGTGTGCGGAGGCACTTCATCCCCCTCAGCTCCCGTTTAATCAAGTGGTGGTGACCCAGGTGCAAAAGGGAGACAGTCTTCTCGCAGCGCTGTGAAGTTCTGCTGAAGGGGGCCGCCTTTTCCTTGCATGGCAGACCGGCGGGGTTTGGCACTGCAGTATTACAATACAGCCATATTAAAGAGGTCTTCAGAACCTAGAGCTCTACCACTGCAGCCTCAGCCTCAACCGACTTTTCTGCTCAGTCCCCGAGCTGGGGGAGAGGGAGGACAAGTCTGCAGAGGCTCCCTGGCCTGCACCCCTGCATCGGGTGCATTTTCATCCCCCAAAGACCTCAGTGTTCAGTTTTTTCCCAATCTGTTGCAAGCATCTGGTCTCTCTCGAAGATGTCTGTTCTGAAAGGCTGATATCTATAGGTGTTCCCAGGGTGGAGGATTTTTGCAACAGGTCCTGATCTGGGCTGTCTAATCCTAGGTGCTTCCCCCCTCCTCCCTGGGGTCCCTTTTCTTCTCCAGTGACTTGACAGGGTTGGACGAGGTGGTCTCCGAAATGCCCTGCAGTGCTGACAGAAGCTGGTTCTCAATTTTTATGGCTTTTTCCCCCTTTTCTCTGCGGAGCTGAAGAAGTAGCTGAGCAGCGCCTGTGTCAGCTGCAGTGCTGCCCCTCGCCCAGTGGAAGGGGATGGGAACTGGCGGGCTGGGGTGATTAGAAAATAGGAATCACTGGGCTGAAAGGCTCCTTGGTAATACTGGTGCCAGGGATAACTGGGAGTTTTAGGCTCTGCCGCCCTCTCCCTCCACCCTACCCCAGCCCCAATATGGGACACTGTCCAGCCCTTTTCTTTTCCAAGAACTGTATCGTTTCTTGAGATTGGACTCCGTCATTTTACTGTGACCATATTTATTGGTCAGACTCTATGCTGGCAAAGGCTTTGCTTCTTTTCTAAAACTGAAACACACACACACACACACACACACACACACACACACACACACGCGCGCGCGCGGAGGAAGAGTGGGGAATCCGAGTCAAGTGAGATTTAGAGTGACAAACGACTTCAGATTCAACCAGACAATGGAAATGAAGTAGGAGAACTGAAGCATGAGAGAAATGGGTTTGATGGGGCCAGGAAGAAGAATGAGGAATAGGGTTGTTGGTGGTGGTGGAAAGAAAGAGGCAAAGAAATACATCAAGGAGCAATTTTCATCCAAGAAAGGGGTGAAAGGACCCCAACCCTGAGCAAAGTCTTGTTTTGATCGTTTTAATTGATACAAAAGGGAAGGAAACCAAAACTGGAAAGACATTTCAAATAGACTAGCTGGCTCGACCTTCAATCATCAGGTGATCAGACAATTGCTTATGAAATAAACTTGAGTAACTGCACTACAGAAAACTGTTCATTTTGTGTCTTGTTTTCTCCTTGATTAGGGACCTCCAGTGACTGGCTGGAGTTGGAGTGCATTCTGGAGGGCATTTGTTTGCTTAGCACATCTGCTCTGCATGAACCTCACAGCACTTCTGTTTGGGTCAATCCCCTATGTCCCACAGGCAGGCAGGGTGTCAAGCCAAATCAAGAGTGAAGGTATTTATTTTTTATTTATTTTTAATTTTTGGATTTTTGGTGGTGTTCAAGGGTTACTCCTGGCTCTGTATTCAGGAATCACTCCTGGCAGGCTGAAAGTACATATGGAATGCCAAAGATTGAACTCAGGTTGACTGCAAAGTAAGCTTCCTACCCCTTTCCTATCACTCTGGCCCCAAAGGAAGGCATTTCTTAGGTTTAAAAATCTCTCTTCTGGGAGCTGAATGATGGTAAAATCTCTCTTTGAAAGTTGGGTGATGGTACCGTGGTACAGTGCCTTGCACTCAGCCAATACAGATCTAATCCTTTACACTCCATATGTTTTTCTGAGTCTGACAGAAGCGATTAGAGTGGAGAGCCAGGAGTAACCTCTGAGCATTGCTAGGTATTACCCCCCAAAATAAAATAAATATCTTGTATATAATAGGGAACTTTTCTTGAAAATTGCATTTTGAAATGGATTTTGCCTTGGGGTAAAGGGGAGGAAAATGAAGGCAGGTCAAGTAAACATTCTACCTGCCTCCTGGAACTAAGAATGATGGGCAAATGGCTCCACCTCCTCTTGCCTGGCACTGCCTGTGGGCAACTGCACTAGTAAATGGGTGGATATGGGAAAGAGTAGGAATGGCTTTTAGGTACATACCCACTAAGAACCTCGCCTCAGACTGCTTGTTCTTCCTCTTTCCAGTTTATCTTCTCCACCTTGCAATTGCCCCAGGATTGGGGAAAACTTCCCTTCTCCAGTTTATATATCCTCAGAGTCTTCCAATTCAGTTCTTGGGCTCCAGTATGAGTCCTCACTATAGTTCTGATAGGATCTTCTTAACATCTAGCTTTGATCTTGCTACTCCCTACATCAAAAGAGATTTTAAAAAAGGTATTATTTCCTAAAGCCTATTATCCAAACCTCTGATCATGGACTTCAAGGCCTTCCAAGGGCTTGCCTTCTTCCTCCCTCTTGCATATACACACATAGCCACATAGGCATGCAGAACATCATCTAGACTCGGGCACACATGTGTATAAATATCTCACTCACAACTCACAATGGCACTTACCACACTTCACACACATGACTTTCATTCCTTTGCAGGTGCTCTCTCTTGCCTTGCCTGGAAAATAAGTTTCTATTTATTCACCTGGTGACCCCTACTTCTCCTTCAATATCTGTCTCCAGGGTGATAGGCACTCAGACACCCCTTCGGTCAGAAGCTTGTGGCCCTGTTGAATTTCTCTAGTTATTTTCTTAAAAATCAGTGTGAGAATTCTGTGTATTTGTGTTCTTTAAATGGTTTGTAAATTCCTTCCAGACAGGAGTAACTAGTCTACCTCATTCAGCCTAGGACATAGAACAGTGCTGGGCAAAAAGTGGTATTTATGAGTCATTAGAAGAACTTCTAAGAGATTATTAACATTTATAAAACATTTCCATATATTTCTTATTTTCTCTTACTCATTTTTGTCTTTATTTCAAGAACAATACATTAAAAATTCAAATGAGGCCTAGAGCAATAATACAGCAGCTAGGGCATTTGCCTTGCATGCAGCTGACCTGGATTCTATCACAGAACCATATATGGTCCTCTGATCCTCAGCAAGAGTAATTCCTGCATGCAGAGCTAGGAGTAACTCCTAAGCATTGCCAGGTGTAACTCCCCAACACACCCCCAGTTTAAATGATACATAATATGTTTATATATAGTCATATCAAAAGTGACCTTCCAAGGCTTGAGAGTTAGCGTGGAGGTAAGGCATTTGCCTTGCATGCAGAAGGATGGTGGTTCGAATCCCAGCATCCCATATGGTCCCCCGAGCCTGCCAGGAGCGATTTCTGAGTGTAGAGCCAGGAGTAACCCCTGAGCGCTGCAGGGTGTGACCCAAAAACCAAAAAAACAAAGAAAAAAGTGACCTTCCCCATCTAAATATACTTTATTTGCATTTCTTAATTTATGTTTATTTTTTGACCTACAATACCAAGTGATTTTTCATGGATGGACAATTCTAACATCATACCCATCATTTACCAGTGTATATCTGCCTAGCCCAAAAAACCCAGCTCCTCTTTCTCCTGCCCCCAACTTATGTGGGTCAGTTACCCTTTGGATCTTCGTTGCTACCTTGCTAAGAATCTTTAAGTTTCACATAAATATTTTAAATCCCACTTTTCTCTAATGTGATTATTATTGAATACTTAGATTTATTTTTTACTTTTATAATATCATAATTTTAATAACCAGGTCATATTCAGTGATCATCTCTGTCCTAGCAATGCCAAATGCAGTAGTATGAACATGTAGTCAGTGCCCCAACATATAGAATAAATGAACAAATCTAGTTTGAGTTCTTTTTTTTTAAAGAACTTTAAAATAACTACCGCTAAATACTTCTTCATAGCCCCTGTGATTATTCTTGTAAGTTTTTGTTTGCATAACTCCAGTTTATATAAACTAGTTAGCCCAGAAAGGGCAGAAATAGTTGAATCAGGATTAAATTCAGATTTGTTTCACTTGACTTTCTCTCCTCTTCCCATACTATTCTGAAGTGGGTTTGTGAGTACCAAGAGAAAAAGACATCTAACTCAACTCTATGTGCTCAATATTTGCTCAGAACTTGTCAATTTCTGGAGCTCAGAGCCAAACTTACATCTTCACAAATGCCCTCCTAACTTAGGCACACATGAAGTTAACATCACTTGGCCTAGCTTCTGTAGTCAAGAAGAAGTGCAGGCAAAAAGTCCAGGTCTTTGGACTCCTAAGTTATTGTATTTCTAGATTGAGAATTGATCATAGAAAGAAGCAGGGGAACTTTTCCCTTCAATCCAGCAATATTAGACAGAGGAAGCTTGGCTGGTATGACAGTTCAGGGGAGGGGTTGGACTTGCTAACACCCATTTCTAGGAACTTCAGCACTAGTGTAGTCCACATCTGCAGGGACCATTGCATTCAAAACAATGAAGAACACAAAGTTCCACACATCTGTATGTTGAAAATCTTTTGTGAACAAGAACCATGGATAGAGATCTTTGCTTAAGACCTGTAAAAGTGATAGCTGTATTTATTTAGGCAGGCTACACAACCTGATAGGATGGCTTGAAACTTGGGTGCTGAGATATATTATCAGCAATAAATAGGGACTTTATTCTGTCACTTAATTCTTTTAACAATTTTAGAATTAACGTTGTGCTCCTCATATAGAATAGTGTCTGGAACAATAAATAATAGTAAAATATTTGCTGGGCTATAAACAGTAGAAAAGGAAATCCTGGGTCACGGTCATCAGTAACTTGTGCTGGCTCACTTAGTATGAGTTTCAGAACTCCAATCTTTTTAAAATTAATATCTTTATTTAAACACCTTGATTACAAACAGTCATGATTGTAGTTGGGTTTCAGTCATATAAAGAATACCCCCCTTCATCAGTGCAACATTCTCATCACCAATGTCCCAAATCTCCCTCCTCCCAACCCCACTCCTGCCTGTACTCTAGATAGGCTTTCTACTTCCCTCATTCATTCACATTGTTATGATAGTTTCAATGTAATTATTTCTTTAACTGCACTCATCACTCTTTGTGGTGAGCTTTATGTAGTGAGCTGGAACTTCCAGTCCTCCTCTCTTTTGTCTCTGAAAATTATTGCAAGAATGTCTTTCATTTTTCTTAAAACTCATAGATGAGTGAGACTATTCTGCGACTATCTCTCTCCCTTTGACTCATTTCACTCAGCATAATAGATTTCATGTACATCGATGTATAGGAAAATTTTATGACTTCATCTCTCCTGATGGCTGCATAATATTTCATTGTGTATATGTACCACAGTTTCTTTAGCCATTCATCTGTTGAAGGGCATCTTGGTTGTTTCCAGAGTCTGGCTATTGTGAATAGCACTTCAATGAATATAGGTGTGAGGAAGGGATTTTGTATTGTATTTTTATGTTCTTAGGGTATATCCCAGGACTGGTATAGCTGGATCAGATGGGAGCTCAATTTCCAGTTTTTGGAGGAATCTCCATATCGCTTTCCATAAAGGTTGGACTAGACGGCATTCCCACCAGCAGTGGATAAGAGTTCCTTTCTCTCCACATCCCCACCAACACTGCTTGTTCTCATTCTTGTGATGTGTACCAATCTCTGTGGTGTGAGATGGTACCTCATAATGTTTTGTTTTGCATCTCCCTGATGATCAGTGATGTGGAGCATTTCTTCATGTGCCTTAGTTCCATATTTGCTCTGGATTCTAAATTCTGACTGATTCAGTAGAACTTGACCTATGAGATCATTTTGTTCAACTTCTTTTTTTTTTTTTTTTTTGATTCATGACATGGCTTTCATTGGGAAAAGAGGGAAGAGGAAGTGTGACAAAGGAAAAACTAGCAGATAGAAAGGTAAACTAGGGGCCGGAGAGATAGCATGGAGGGTAAGGCGTTTGTCTTTCATGCAGAAGGTCATCGGTTCGAATCCCGGCGTCCCATATGGTCCCCCGAGCCTGCCAGGAGTGATTTCTGAGCATGAAGCCAGGAGTAACCCCTGGGCGCTGCCGGGTGTGACCCAAAAACCAAAAAAAAAAAAAAAAAAAAAAAGAAAGGTAAACTAATATACAATGATTTCTTAAAAAGGGAAAAGAGAGAGAGAAAAAGTTACTTTCAACAAAAGGAAAAAACATTGAAAGAGCCATTGCCAAAGCCACTTTGTATCTTACTTAAGTTTTCTCCCTCCCCCATTTTTTCTTTTTTTTTTTTTTAATAAAATCTCTCCCCAAACCATCAACATTTTAATCCTCCCCAGACTGGGCTTCATCTTCAGACCCTTCATCCCCAGACTTCTCAGGTGGTGGGCTTGCAGGGAAGAAAAGTCTACTCTCCAAATACTTTGAGACATAGTGCTTCACTTGTAAACGAGGACCACGAGGGGGAAGCCACTGAGAAAACTGGGAATTAAGCACAGTTAGTAGCTTCTTTTCTTTGTTACTCATTTCTGAGACCTGTTTAATATCCTGAAACAACTTATCAGTAGAACTGTTGTCATCAATTTTATTGTCACCACCATAGTATTACCACCACCTTTACTGTAATCTTTGTTGATACTTTCTTAGCAGATACATTTTATGAAGTATCTATGGTATATCAGTGGACAATTTTCATAAAAAGTGTCTCTATTTTTATGTACAGGAAAGCTGAGGTTCCGTAGACCTGAAGTGAGAGTGGAGAGCTATAAATCCAGTTACTACAGGATTGGGATTAAGACCCCTTGTGTCTGATCTCAACATCTGCTCTCAATTTGTTTTCAAATTAATTTCTTACTGATGCTTGTTGCTACTCTTAAAATTCAGCAAAGTGTGAAATGATGGATTACTTTTCCTGTTTGTTTTTTCACTATTCATCAATGTTCAGAAAAATCATTGCCTTAAAATAAAGAGGCCTTAGAGTTCAGGAACCTGAGTTGGTTTCCTGATTACAGAAAGGGTCACTTGATAGTTCAATGTGTCTCCTTCAATTCTCTGGAAATGGAATAGCACTTGTCATGCTTCTTTATATGTTAGGGAAATTGGAAAGTTTGGGAGCTCATGGGTTTAACCCCCACTCAGAAAGTGAGGACCACTTTATAGAGAAAGGAGGAAGTGCTTCTCAGGCTGAAAACAACTTCCTGGGCAGTGTGACCCTGATTGGATTGGACAAAAAAGTGACCAACACTCAGTAACATCTGAGCACTTTATTAGTGACAATCCAAGAATCCTGTCTCATTGATAGCTATTGTTTACTTGTGCTTAGAAAGAATGTATGAGGGAAATGGAGAGCCTGTTTAGAGTACAGGCGGGGGTCGGGTGGGGAGGAGGGAGATTTGGGACATTGGTGATGGAAATGTTGCACTGGTGATGGGTGGTGTTCTTTACATGACTGAAACCCAAACACAATCATGTATGTAATCAAGGTGTTTAAATAAAAAAATAATAAAGAAAGGAAATGATAAAAAAAAAGAAAACATGCCATTCTGTGTCATCATACAAAACATCAGTGACATCAGACAGATTTTCAATTTATTTTGTAACCCATGTAGTTCCTATCTCAGAGGGCACTGAATTAAAAAAGATTGAATACTAAATGAAGAATTCATTTGTATTCATAGGCTTTTAATAAATAAAATTGCTTTTATTTTTCTAAAATGAGCTCTGAGCCATAGGTCTTGAGGCTTCTTGTTTAATTAACATGCAGAATACAACTTCTAGTTTCAAAATTAACATTTTAGTTTTTTTGGATGCTTGAGCTTTAGCTCTTTAGTGACATTTTTTTTTCTCCAAGCAAATATTTACAGCCAAGTGGAAAACTGACAGGAAGGAGGGTTTAAGTGAAAATGTTACCAAACTGAAGTTTGCATCTGAGAGAAACACATGGTGTCACCATGGACAGAGTCTTAAGCGCTCAAAATATTTGTCATTTTTTAGAATTTGAAGAAACCCAGCCATTTTCATTTAATGTCAACTTTAAAAGTCACATTTCATTGCATGCATGATGGAGGCCATTTCTCCTTATCTGTTTGGTTTTACTATCATCCTGGAATTCTGGTCATTTGCTTCTGCTTCTTTATCTTCTGCAACAGACAGCCCGAGAGTTGGTTTTCATGTTAATTTGTCTCCACACTTTTAACACATGTGGTTTTCTTGCGTCGCACACCCTTTCTTTAGAATGTTCTTCCCAATCCACCGGGTTTTTCGAGATGAAGTCAGGTACCTTATCCTGTATGGATCTTCTTAATTATCTCCAGTTAACAGTAAACAGCACTGCTATTGATTTTATTATCTAATATTTTAACCATATCGACAATATAAGTTAATCTTTTAAGATGTAAAAATATATAAATATAAGGCATTAGTAAGAAGTCCTGTGAAATTCGACTTCTATTTGTTGTCTGTGATCTAATGACCACCCTTTTATTGATCTCTGTAGATATACAGTAGCGTCTGGCAAGAGATATAATTCTAGATACTCTGCCTTGTTATGCATGTTGTTTACTTTTATTCTGGACATCTATTTTGTACTATAGATTTTTACTTGTCTGTTTACTCTCAGTGCTTCACAAATTAACCTAACAACCTAGATGCCTTTCCTATCTTCCTCAGGCCTCTAACATTTATACTCATTTATTTACGCACACTGAGGGATTTTTATCATTAATTTTACAAATGAGATAATTCCTTGCTCTCCTGCTAAAAGTATTATAGAAAAGCATCTCTTCTAGTTCTCCCTAAAACAGTTAGTGTAATTTTTTCAACAGCTGTGTATGTTTCAAAGGTGTGAATGTAGCACAGATTTTTCAACCATTTTTATACCTATGGAAATGGTCGATAAATTATCGTCAGACCTCTGCTTACATAGGTTCTGTCTTCAGAGAATCCACCAACTAAGGAAGGTAAGTACTCACTATGTAGTTAAAACAGTGACTGTGTTTGTAAGTAAATAAGAAAGAGTATTTATTTTTGTCCTTGGACAATAAATATAGCAATTATTTATTTAGCATTTCCTGTTAGGTGTTCTATATATCTATATGTGATTTAAGTATATGGAGATACTAGGTGAGACGCAAATACTCTGCTATTTTACATTAAAGACTTAGTTTTGGTATTGGAGGGTGGTAGCTCTGGAACCAATTACCTGTAAGACAGTTGTACTTTTGTTTCTCTAGTGTTTATAAACAATGCTGAAATAGGCATCCATGCACATTTATTGCAAAATGGTGATTTTTAACATTTATGAGTAAATTCCCAAATCTAATATTTCTGCGTCAGAGACATGTGTTTCAAAATTTTAATAGATGATGAGTTTTTTTCCCAAAGAAAATGTTATCACTTGATGAGGCCAGAGCAATAGCACAGGCATAGGGCGTATGCCTTGCATGCAGCTGACCTAGGATAGATCTGGGTTCGATACCCAGCGTCCCATATGGTCCCCCAAGTTAGGAGCGATTTCTGAGTGCATAGCTAGGAGTAACCCCCGAGCATCACCGGGTGTGGCCCAAAAACAAAAACAAAAAAAAAAAAGAGAAAATTTTATCACTTGTGTTTTCATTAACTTATGCATAGCACCTTTACCACTTTATGTTCCCATCATTCCCTCTATTTTTGACACCAGTGGAGGCAAGGAATGTTACCTTATGACTACTCCTGTGTATTTTCTTGATGCCTGCCACCGAGGAGCATAATTTTACATTCATTTGGCGTTCTTTACCTATTTTCTTTTGAATGATTTATCTTTTCCTTATCTTTGCAAGGTTCCTTTTGTATTATAGATAGCAATTTTTATTTTCATCTATATTTCATATGATTGTTCTACCTTACAAGTTTGATCTAGTGTTACAATGATCTCTTTGTTTGTCTGTGTCCAAACTAGAATGTGAGTTGTTACACAGCAAAGGTGTGTTGGATTCATCTCACCCATGCATATATGCCTTTCAGGTAAGGCCTGAGAGAAAAAGTTCAGAATAAAGAGAAGGTTCACAAAAATGGTTGTAAAACTGATACATCCATGCTCTCAAATGCATTTCATTTGACACCAATTGTATAAAAGAGTTTAAATATGTGTCATCCAATAGTCTAGGATATTTCCAATAAGCAAAAATCCAAGATGATTAATATTTTGAAATATTTATAAGTGAATTACACATTTTCTTATTTTTAAAATAGAGTATGATTTATTACTATTCGTATGTACATCAATTACTCTTCATGACTATATACTTCTTACTTTTAGGGGCAATTTGGAAACACAAGACTATTTGACCCTCTATATGGGTGACCCCTGATCTACAAAATAGATTTAAAGTGATTTATTGGGCCAGAGATATAATACATGGGGTAAGAAATTTATCATGCATATAGCCTACCCAGTTTAAATCCTGGTACTACATATTGTCCCCTAAACACTGCGAGGAATAGAGAAACTCTTGAGCACAGAGTCAGGGATAATGACTCCTGAGCAACACCCAAACTAAAATAAAGTGATTAGATCAATTTAAAAATTCTTTACAGTTTTTTTTCACTGTGCTGTCATAATTGTGTTGTCATGTATTGGTATATTCACTTTATCAGCTGCTAAAAGCAGTCATTTTTCCTTTTTGTTATATTTAGGTTTGTTTGGAGAAGTATATGAGGAGTAATGCTGATTGGAAATGCAGATATAATAAGGAAAAAAAGCACCAGTCAAGTCCTGGCCTGGGTGTCAGTTTTGTAACCAGAGTGTATCAGCCTCAGTGAAAATATAACTGGTGCTTAAGAATATTTTTGTTTTGCTTTGTATTTTTTGGTTTTTAGGTCATACCTTATTGTGTTCTGGGACCACTCCCAATTCTATGCTTGAGAGTTCCTCCTGATAGTGCTCAGGTGACCAAGTATGCTAGAGATAAAACTGGAGTAGATTTTATGCAAGTCAATCACTTTAACACCTCTTCTCTCTCTCTTTGTCTTCAGCACTCCCATGATTTCTTTTCCTATCTTCATTACTCAAGATTGAGTTAAAAGGCCATTTGCAGCAGAAGAGAGAAACTAAGGAGTATTACTTTTAATCTGGGGACCATGTGCCAGAATTGGGGTGGTATGTTAGAAGATGAGGAGAATAGACAATGGTGAACACAATAGCATTTCTCATACTCACTCACCTTTCTTATAAAATGGTCATCCTTGAGGCACAGTTGGCTACTTCTTATGTTCCTCACCAGCAATGTTGTGTAGAGTGTCAAATAGATACTTCATGGTGACAGCGTTGTTTGTCATCTTTGTGTCCTGATTTTAGTGTTGGGAAATATCAAGAGGGGCATTCAGCTTGCTGCTGACATGGAGCTCAGAAGAGAAACCTTTGGTGTTCTTGGCTTATTTCCCTTTAATTTAACACCTGCCTTTGCTGGTCCATTATGGTGCCACTTAAGGTTAATTATTCCCATTTCTCACTCATCCCTCAATTTCAATTACAAGAGGTTCAGGTGTGGAGACCACATGCTCTGAAAGCAGGTGTGTGGGGCATCTCTGTGAGAGGCAAGGGCAAATCAGCCCCCCGCAAATAATACAAGTGAGCCAAAAGTTTGTGATTATGACCTCTTCTGTAGAATGAGTCTCCAGGTAATCAACAGATTGCATCTCCTACCCGAATTTTCTGCACTCTATGGACCCCATCACCTTTCTAATTGGCACAGTGACTTCCCCCTACTTACTTCAGACTGACTTGGAATTTGGGTTTGCTCCAGACAAATGGGTGAATCTAAAAAAATCTTGTCTTGATATTCATGTCATGTGTAATCTCTCTTTTTTTATGAAGGGGAGATCTCAAGGATGAATGCAATAGCAGGCTCTCCAAGTTTTGTGCTTAACTTACACAAAGGTGAAATCATAGGTCTTATACTTGTTAAATCTTGATAGGAGATAAGCTTGTTCAACTACATCAGATCTCTGGAACTTTCTAAAGTTGGTTTGAGCTAGATGCCAATAAGTCTCTTCCTATAAAAGCACCAGGAGACTCAGACATATTTCTAAGATGGGTGGTAAATGTTATTCTTCCATAGTTTTGGTTGGTGATGGTATTTTTAGAAAGGACTTTATTAATGACATATATATATATATATATATATATATATATATATATATATATATATATATATATACCCACACACACAGTGGTCATATATAGTTTTTCAGGAGGGCCTGGGTGTCAAGTGTGGATATCAGAACAGTTACCCAGTGACAATATGGTACTATTAGGGCAGAACCACACCATTGCTAGGGAGAGATAAAAGAATCTTTTTCCAAGCTGTTCTAGAAGAGTAAACTTTTTTACCCACATGGCAGATAGAACTTAATGCTCATGCCCTGCTTCCAAGCCTTTTCCAGTATGTCTCTTAGGCATCTCTAGTCACTAATAAAACGCAGAAATATTAGAAACACAAAAATGATTTTTCAGTAATGTCCAGAGCCTCCATTCAGTACAAACTGAGCTGCTTGCTTTTGTCAACACATGCATAACCTCTGGCCATTTCACCCCCAAGTAAAACCAATCCCTTTCCTTGGAGGGTGTGGGATGGAAATATTGCTGTTCTTTTTCCCCTTCACTATGGGTGCAGTGAAGTGGGCAGAACATCTTCCCTTGAACATCAGACACAGATTCAAAACCCTGAAGTCACTCTGTCCTTCAGGATATAGCTCACATTCCAGCACCCCAGAAAGAAGGTTTTTTTTTGTTTTGTATACTGTTTTTTTTTTTTTAGCCCCATCACCCTCCAGTCTTCTTTCCATCCACTCTGTGACCCTCTTTCCTCAGTGTGTCTTAGTTGGAATGGCCTTGGAGACCTTTGAGTGTACTCCTGCTCTTCTGTTTCCATAACTCTAGTTCTGCTGTCTCCTCCCAGGAGGGAGGGAGGGAGGGAGCTGACTTCAGGCTTCCCTTTATTTGATAGATTTCCCCCTACCCATCAACACTTGGGTACCAACTCCCCAGGGAATCTTCTTGATCCCAACATATCCCTCTGTCACTACATTTAGCACATAATGGTATGTTGTCTGGTTTGGCTTGCTACTCTAAGTATCTGAGAGCCTGATCTTTATCTTTTATCTCTGTACCTCAACTGTAACTGCTATGCCTGTGTCCAGTAACACAGAGGGATTGTCCAGATGAGTAAAGAATGAATGATAGAGACCCTGAAAAGGATGCATCTTCACGGCCAGCCTCTGATTTTGCCACTACATAGTTTAGTAACTTCATGGGATTGTTGTGATGAAGCTAAATAAAAGAATGCATGGGAAGTGTGATGCAAGGGAAGTGTGATACAGTGATCACACATACTCAGAAATCTGAACTAAACTGTTCTGATCATAGGCGAGCCAGGCCTGCTGTGTACACTACATGACAGGGGTCACTGGCACAC